>NC_086106.1:54575218-54875218 GCF_963921235.1 Mobula hypostoma | reverse complement strand
TTCCATAGATGCTGCCTGACCTGCTGAGATCCTCCAGCATTTTGTGTGTGTTGTAATGTATTATATTGGTTATTTTATTATTATTGTGTTTTTATCTAGTTGTGATTCTTTTTATGTTTCAGGGTAACAATTATTTTGTTCTCCTTCACAATTGTTTGCTGGAAATGACATGAAACATTCTTGAATCTTCAAGCTTCTTGCCAATTTTTGCAATTTGTCTGCCCTCTATTTTGCTTTTGTGCTGTATTCTACTTTCCTCATCAACCACGGTTACCTCATCCTCCCTTCTGAATGCTGTCGCTTCTTTGGAATGAACCCATCTTCTGAATTTCTAATTACTCCAGAAACTTCAGCCATTGTTACTTCATTTATACTTTCCAAGCTGTTTGACCCTCCCTACTGTTTAGTTTAAAGCCCTATCCACAGTCCAAGATATGTGATTCTCTAGGAGCACAATCACAACGTGGTTCATTCTGAGACAATCCCATCACGGCAACTCCCTGCTTCCTCATTACTGGAGCCAAAATCCCATGACTTCAAACCCAGTTCTCCCTCACCAATCTGTGAAGCATGTATATAGTTCTCTGAACTTATTAACTCTGTACCAATTTACACGTGGCTCATATAACAAACCGGAGTTTATTACCTTTTTCATTCAGCATTTTTGTTTAGTGTCTGGCTACTGAAATTCCATCAGCATTACCCCTTTCCTCAATTTTCATATGTACCCCAGGTACTGAGGACGGTGTCTGTATTTACAGCAGGTGTTGGAGTGTGTCAATATGAACAGTGTGCACCCAGGGAGTTTGTCACTATTTACAGGAATCCGGGGATGTGTATCAGTATTTACAGAGGGTCCCGGTCAGTGAATATCAATCTTTACAGGGTTTCAACGGAAGTGCGTCAATATTTATACTGTAATGTGGTCATTGGTATTATGTCAGTATTGGCAGGGGGACCCAGGGAGTTTCATAAAGTGTGTCTGTATTTAGAGGGTCCTGGGAAATGTCTTATTGTTGACTGGTGGTCCTGGAGAGTGTGTCTGTATTTATATTCTGTCTCTGGAGCGTGTTAGTATTCACAGAGTGTCTTTGGAAGAGTATCGGTGTTTAAGAAGAGAACAAGGAGCATATCAACATTTACAGGGGGTCCTTGGCAGTCCATTGGTATTTACAAGGGGTCCTGGGGAGTGAGTCAGTATTTACAGGGGATCCCTAGGATTGTGTCAGTATTTATAGGGGATCGCTGGGAATGTCAGTATTTACAGCTGGTCCTCAGGAAGTACATCAATATTTAAAGAGGGGCTCGAGGCGTGTGTCACTATTTACAGGATGTCTCTCCACAGGTTTCTATACTTCTCAGTAGATTGTCTCAATATTTGTCTCAGAGGGTCCCCCAGACTATGTCCTTATCAATAGTGGGACCCCGGGTGTGTGTCAGTATTTACAGGGAGTCCCTGGGGAATCTGTCAGCATTTATATCTGTTCTGATACAGTGCATCAGTATTTTCCAGCAAGATGGCAGTGAGCGCAGACACGGCAGCCTCTCTGGTTCCAAACAAAGGTGTAGTTGTTCATCCTCTTTCTGTTTGTCATGATCACAAGATATTGCTGGTTATCAAGAATATCAATCATTGCAGGTTTACCCCACTACCGAGTTACTTACTTGTTTTGCACTATTCTGCAGCCTGCTTCAGCCACCCAGTGAAGAAGGAGTCAGAGGCAGTTCACGGAAGTGGTGCATGATACAACAGATGATCATCTTGGATGTTCTTTTTATGATACCAAGACCCTGAGAACATTGGGAATGTAGAACACTGGACTTCTGATTCTCTGGATCATTGTAAAGAACAATGGTGGAGGAGCTGCATGGCCTTGGTTGTGGCACAGAGTCCCTTGCGGCTGCTGGGGAAAGAGACACTGGAGCTGGCTATGTGCTGCTGGGTTCCCTGCATGGTTAGGGGCTATTCCCACCCCCTGCACCATTGGTTCTGACCCTCAGTATTGGTTCCCAGGAAGACCAGCTGGATCGTGTTCATCTGAAGCTACCCTAGTGTGAAATAAGAAACTGCTATGGCCTGTCCTTGCAGAAACATGGCTCCAAGACAACATCCATGCACCATCAATCTACAGGCCAAGACACTCAGGGACTTCGACTATGTTACTGTTGCTGTTTGTAAAGCCAAGAAAATTTAATATAATCACTTCATTGCCAGTTATTGGTGATGCTGTTTAGTCACTATTGTAAAGTAGAAAGAGTTTATGAGGCATGATAGTTGGACAGTAAAGGTCAATGATCTGTTTCACCATCATCATCAATTCAATATAAATATCTTTAAAATGTGAGCACCAGTTTCTTCAAATCACAAATTAAAGGTAAATTTATCTCGTTCTAATTCTCAGAAGTTTCTTTACTCTGTCTTCCTGATTAAATACTGAAATTCTCTGATTCTGTGGATGAAGGCATTTTCCACCCATTTCACTACTGTGGGGGATTGAACATTAGTCTGGGCACCTAATGCATATATTTTAGTTCAACTGAATGTGCGAATATCCTGCAAAGTGATATCAATCTGTGCAACAGGCAAACAATGCTGGAGTGAGCTCAGCAAGTCAGACAGCATCGATGAAGGGGAATGAGCAGTCAGTTTTGGGCCAAAACCCTTCATTCCCTTCCATAGATGCTGTAAATCTTGCTTTCATTGTTCTGTCATTTATATTCTGCCTTTTACAATGCCCTTCTTCTACAGATATCTATATTTTCCTTCACTGATTTTTTACTGTTCAGAAATTTGTAGAAGATTTATAGCACAGACTTCCTGGGTAGTTTTTGCATGTTCACTCTGATGCTCGATTATTGCACTCTTTGATATTTTTGTCACTCTGCTGAATTACATATCATCGGTGCCGAGTTCTGCAGCTGATTCTGAGATCAAATGCATTCAACATCACCCGAGTAGTACAGTGAAGCTTCCAGTCCATGTGGAAAAAGGGACAGGTCCCGCAACAGCTGAAAGATGCCAGCATAGTCCACATCTACAAGAGGAAAGGCAACCGCCAGTCTTGCGACAACCACCGAGACATCTCCCTCTTGTCCATTGCGGGGAAGATTCTGGCCCGTGTCCTGCTCAACCGCCTTCTCCAACATCTTGAGCAAGGTCTGCTCCCAGAAAGCCAGTGCGGCTTCCGTGCTGAACGTGGGACTGCGGACATGATTTTGGCTGCACGCCAACTCCAGGAAAAATGCCAGGAGCAACACAGCGACCTCTTCGTGACCTTTGTCAATCTAACCAAGGCTTTCGATACGGTCAGCAGAGAAGGCTTGTGGAAGATCATGGAGAAGTTTGGCTGCCCCAGCAAGTTCATCACAATCGTCCGGTAGTTCCACGACGGTATGATGGTGAAAGTTCTGGATGACGGCGACGAGTCAGAGGCCTTCCCAGTGACAAATGGCGTCAAATAAGGCTGCGTTCTTGCCCCAACTCTGTTCAGTATGGTATTCTCTGCCATGCTGACAGATGCCTTCCGTAACTACGAAGAAGGAATCCACGTCAGGTACAGGACTGACGGCAGGTTGTTCAACCTTAGGTGCCTGCAGGCAGTTACAAAGGTGCGAGAGACTGTCATCAGAGACTTCTTGTTTGCTGATGACTGCGCACTCAATGCCAGCACAGAGCAGGAGATGCAACGTGAAATGGAGTGCTTCTCACAAGCCTGCGACAACTTCGGTCTCACTATTAACTTCGGTCTTTTTGGTGCTATGTACCAGCCTGCCCCAGGAAAGCCATACCAGGAGCCGCGCATCACGGTGAAGGGCCAGAACCTCCAGGCAGCCGACAACTTCACCTACCTGGGCAGCATACTCTCTCGTGCAGTGAATATAGATGCTGAGGTCAACAACAGGATTGCCAAAGCCAGCGCCGCCTTTGGGAGACTCCGTGAGAACGTCTGGGAACGGAGAGGACTCAGCCTTACCACCAAGCTGAAGGTCTACTGTGCAGTGGTCCTTACCACCCTCCTTTACACCAGCAAGACCTGGACTGTCTACAGCAGACATGCCAAACAACTCAACCACTTTCACCTGAGCTGTCTCTGCAGACTCCTCCACATCAGGTGGCAGGACAAAGCCCTCGACATGGAAATCCTGGAACGAGCTGGGCTCTGCAGCATCTACACCCTCCTGCTGAAAGCCCAAGCCAGGTGGGCTGGACATGTGGTCAGAATGCCAGACAGCCGATTGCCTAAGCAGCTGCTGTACGGAGAACTGTGTCAGGGCAAGCGCTCAGTCGGGGGGCAGAAGAAACGTTACAAAGACTGCCTGAAAGCGTCCCTCAAAGGCCCGGGTGTCGACATCAACACGTGGGAGACGCTTGCCCTCGACCGTCCAGCTTGGCGCAGCAAGATCACAACAGGAGCCCATGCAGCTGAAGTCAGGCGCATCATCGAGGTGCAACGAAAGCGTGCTGTGCGCAGGGCCCGAGCAGCATCCACTGCCATGACAGCACCCACCCACTTGTGTCCCACATGTGGGCGAGCCTTCAGGGCCTGGATTGGCCTCATCAGTCACCTCCGGACCCACAGCCATCAATCTCCCATTTGACTTTGAAGTCATGGTCATCTTCGACTACGAAGGACGAACAACAACAACAACAGTGAATCTAATTGCAGCTCCATCTCTGTAAAGCTTGAAATCTGTAAACACAGCTGAATGAACTTCCTGCCTGCATGCTCGCTAGAAATTATTTTCCCTCAATGTCCAAGGAAAACTGTGCTACTATCACCAATAATCCATGAATTATTGAGTATGAATGTACAGGTGACAAAATGTACACATCAACACAGTTCCCACAGCATCGTGTGCTTGCCTTTATTTTAAGCTACTAAACTGTTAAAAAGTACGGGGAATGAGCATCTTCTACTAAGCAATTGGCTGCTTCCTTGTTATGATACACTTCCTGAACGTTCCTCTGCCTCACAAAATTATGACCCATTGCGCTCCTCCAGGTTTGTGTTTTTCTCCTTACACAAGTATCTGCAGTCTATTGTGTTTCCATTTTAGCCTACCAATCTGCAGTGACAGCCCAGATCAATCTGAGTTGTGGGAACTCTCTCCTCATTAGATCCTGCACAGTGCATCCTTCGAGTCCATTAGCGTATGTCTGAATCTTTCCTCAGTTATCACAGCCACTTTCCCTTGAGCAAGTGTGAATTCAGACTAATAACACTTTTTCTTCCCCCTGGCTGACATTTGGCATTAGTTCTATTCGAAAATCCTGAAACATTACTCGTTAGAATGTCAGATTGATGTCAAGGGCTGTCTCTGTTAACTGCCTTAGAAATCTGTCTGTTAATAATGTTGGAACCAAGGCAGTAATGTGTTCCACAATTTGTGAAAGAAATCTACAGGGCTAAAGAAAAAGAAACTACATGTTGGAGTAACCTCAGGTTGATGTGCAGTAGGTAAATACATTCTTTTTGAATTTATGTGAGTATTCACCATTATAAAATTGAATGTGTGTATATATATATATATATATATATATCAGACTGTGCATCATCGAGAGAGATCAACAGCTGTTGGAATTTCAGATCACTTTGAAAAGTAATTTCATAATCCTCAAACAGAACTGGAAGGAATTCCAAGTGAACAACTTCTAAACATGATGATAGACACCTATCATAAATTGTTGATGGTATGATGAGAATGGGTGCTAGTTACAAAATTACAAAAGTGAAGATAGTACAAAGAAAAAGGGAAGTGTTACAGGGTAATCAGTGGTCAACAAAGAAAGAAAACAAATCAAACGAAACCCTTTATGGGAGCAAATAATTCCAGGTAAATCAGCATGCGAATGTAATTGAGGGGTTTGCTCTGGCAGCTGCAATAGTCACCACGTGCCTCCAAAATAGAAGAAAGTATGAAAATATAAGCTTGAAAGATAACAAATATAACTTTAATATTGAAAGAAAGGGTGAAAGGTAAAAGAAAAAATCTCCAGACTCTTTAGCATGACATTAATAGTAACAGTGGTTATATATTTTTTATCACGGAAATTATTGCATGACATTTGGAAATATTGATATATTTTGCTGATGGCAATTTTGATTGGTTAACGTAGTATCGTGATTGGTAATTTTTTGATGTTTTGATTTTCCAATTCATATAATGTATCTGCAAACCAGGTGATGTAGTGTGCCTGGACAATGAGAAGACCTTCATCTGGATATAATGCAAGATACATTGCCACAGCACTTAGTTGTGTGGATAATACAACTGCAGCAGATAGTGAGGTCGGTTGAGAAGGTCATCGGGTTCTCTCTTCCTGTCATTACAGACATTTACATCACACGCTGCATCCATAAAGCAAACAGCATTATAAAGGACCTCACGCACCCCTCATAAAAACTCTTCTCCCTCCTGACATCTGGCAAAAGGCACCGAAGCATTTGGGCTCTCACAACCAGACTATGTCACAGTTTTTTTTCCCTAACCCATCAGAATCCTCAATACCCAGAGCCTGGACAGACACCAACCTACTGCCCTCTTAACTGTGCCGATTGTCTTGTTTATTATTTATTGTAATGCCTGCACTGTTTTGTGCACTTTATGCAGTCCTTGGTAGGTCTGTAGACTAGTGTAGGTTTTGTGTTGTTTTACTTAGTTCAGTGTAGTTTTTGTATTGTTTCATGTAGCACCATGGTCCTGAAAAACATTGTCTCGTTTTTACTGTGTACTGTACCAGCAGTTATGGTCGAAATGACAATAAAAAGCGACTTGACTTGACCTGACTTGAACATATCAACATGCAAAAATTCTAAATGACAGACTGTTTACAATGGTGATAGTAAAGAATAGTGTCGAATTGCTGGCAGCAAACAAAATGAACAAAACTATAAATTATTGTTTATAAATCACCCTTCTTCTCGGAAACTATCAATGCCATTTATAGCCTGCGACTTCCATCTCGGAGTAGACCTTTTGAACCGCTGTACGACCTGGCATATTTACGGTGTGAACTGAAGTGTCCATGGTGTAGGGCAGTTGTAGCTTGGTGAATACAGGCAGAATTGAGGCAGTGGGGTCAGGGTGCGAGAGCAGGGATTGAACCAATATTTGGCCATTGCTGGAGCGGTCTTGCAAGTGATTTGATGCGGCAAAATTCAGGCAAAACCCGCGGAAATGAGGCAGACTCGAGGAAGCGGCGCATCTACCCAAGGAAGAGGAACAACCCACTGCTTGGCTGATTTAAACACCAGCCCAGATTGGAAAGATCAGATATGTGCTGAATTGAGAATGCAAGGCCCAGGCCTGAGAGCATATTGATGCGGCAGGACCTGGGTCAGAGAGTGAATAACGACATAAGGTTCGGACGATTTAACCACCAGGCCACATTGACAACGTCAGGGTGTCAGGGCCAGAGGAGAGGGATGGGACGGTGTGCAGCTCACTGATCTGTGAGGTTTACTTGTCTCTGCACTGACCTGTCCCTGCAATTAAGAGGGGGATAGATAGAGTTGACGTGGATAGGCTTTTTCCATTGAGAGTGGGGGAGATTCAAACAAGAGGACATGAGTTGGGAGTTAAAGGGCAAAAGTTTAGGGGTAGCATGAGGGGGAACTACTTTACTCAGAGATTGATAGCTGTGTGGATCGAGCTTCCAGCAAAAGTGGTTGAGGCAGTTTCGATGTTGTAATTTAGAGTTAAATTGGATAGATATATGGACAGGAAAGGAATGGAGGATTATGGCTGAGTGCAGGTCGGTGGGACTATGTGAGAGTAAGAGTTCAGCACAGACTAGAAGGCCGAGATGGCCTGTTTCCGTGCTGTAATTCTTATATGGTTATATGGTTATATCAAGATGACATGAATAATTTTCCATTATGAAAGTACTGTTCGCATCAGCTGATGTTCCAACAAATCACAGTCTATCCAGAATCTAAATTAATCTGACTTAACTGATGAATGAAATGCAACTGTACACATTTGCTGGAGATAGAAAGCTGGGTATTAGATGGTCTCAGTATGGGAAGGAACTTGTAAGAATAGGTATATTGAGGTGATTTCCTTCCCGTGGATGCGAGGCAAAAAAGAATCCCGTCTCAGCAGCATTCCATTCAAGTGGAAAAGAGATGGGAAATGCCTTCACCCAGAGTATGGTTATCATGGTAATTCTCTGCTGAACTGGTCTGATGAAAGTCAAATTCTCAGTATGATCAAGAGTGAGCAGATAAATTATATTCAAAACTGATGTGAATCCAAGAATGTGAGAATTGCACAGTAAAGAGCCACCATAACAGATGTTTGCCGTGATCCCATTGAATGGTCGAATGGTTATCATACAGGAAGCATCTACCTGCGCAGGATAGAGGAACTCACTCATGAAGAAATGCACCTTCCCTTCTGTTCTGGTTCATAGAGTCCTCTGTCACATTTCATTTGATGTGTGGATTTCTTCTGTCTATCCCACTGATACTTTTATGCTGTCTGGGTGTGTGGCCGTGCAGAAAGTGAAATGCTCCCATGCACATAGCCTTTGTTGCTGCGCAGCTGGAATTTTCTTTTGTATAATGTTTAACTAAAGTGAAAAACAGATTTCCGGATGTGTAACAAATATCCTACTCAGACCAATGGTTGGTCCGTGCTGCTGTTTAAAAAAAAAAAAAATAGGGGATAGGTTAACTAGGGTTCTGAAAGAGGCAGCGGTAGAGATTGTGGAGGCATTAGTAATGATCTTTCAAAAAACATTGGACTATGGCATGGTTCCAGAGGACTGGAAAATTGCAAATGTCACTGCATTCTTCAAGAGAGGAGGAAGCCAACAGAAAAGAAATTATAGACCAGTTAGCCTGACGTCAGTGGTTTGGAAGATGCTGGATGCAATTGTTAAGGATGAGGTTATGGAGTACTTAGTGACACATGACAAGAAAGGGCAAAGTCTGCCTGGTTTCCTTCAGGGAAAATCTTACCTGATGAACCTTTTGGAATTCTTTGAGGAGATGGCACATAGGATAATAAAGGAGCTGCAGTGGATGTTGTATATTTGGAATTTTAGGAGGCCTTTGGCAAGGTGCCACACATGAGGCTGCTTACCATGATCAGAGACCACAGTATTACAGGAAAGTTACTGGCATGGTGAGGGCATTATCTGACTGATAGGCGGCAGTGAGTGGGAATAAAAGGATCCTTTTCTGGTTGGCTGCCAATGACAAGCGGTGTTCCACAGGAGTCAGCATTGGGACCTCTTCTTCTTATGCTGTATATCAATGATTTAGAATATGGAATAGATGGCTTTGTTGCCAACTTTGCAGATGATAGGAAGATTGGTGGAGGGGCAGGTAGTGTTGAGGAAACAAGTAGGCTGGGCTGCAGAAGGTCTTAGACAGATTAAGAGAGTAACAAATGAAGTACAATGTTGGAAAATGAATGGTCATGCACTTTAGTAGTAGAAATAAATGTGCAGGCTATTTTCTAAATGGGGAGAAAATCCAAACATTTGAGATGCAAAGGTTCTTGGGAATCCTTGTGCAGAACACCCTGAAGGATAACTTGCAGGTTGAGTCTTTGGTGTGGAAGGCAAATGCAATGTTAGCAATCGTTTCAAGAGGTCGAGTATACAAGAACAGGGATGTGGTGCTGAGGCTTTATATGGCACCGGTGATGCATCACCTTAAGTATTGTGAACAGTTCAGGTTCCTCATCTAAGAAAATATGTGCTGACATTGGAGAGGGTTCAGAGGAGGTTCAAAAGGCTGATTCGTGAATGAAAGGATTACCATACGAGAAATGTTTGATAGCTCTGGGTCTGTACTCACTGGAATTTAGGAGGATGAGATGGGATTTCATTGAAACCTTTCAAAAGTTGAAGTGCCGAGACAAAGTAGATTCGGAAAGGATGTTTCCCATGGTGCAGGAGTCCAGGAGAAGGGGGCACAGCCTCAGGATAGAGGGGTGTCCATTTCAAACAGAGATGCAGGGAAATTTCTTCAACCAGCGGGTGGTGAATTTGTGTAATTTATTACCACAAGCAGCTGTGGAGGCCAGGTCATTGGGTGTATTTAAGGCAGAGCTTGATTTGACATGGTATCAAAGGTTACAGGGAGAAGGCTGAAGAGTGAGTTTGAGTAGAGGAAAATGATTAGCCATGATTGAATGGTGGAATTGGCTTGATGGACCAAGTTGCCTAATTTTGCTCCTAGGTCGTATGGTCTTATCAGCCCCCAAACTGAATGAAGACAGAAACCCATTGGTAAACACTTTTATTTCCAATAGCCTTAGCAGCCATCACATCATGGATCATCTGTCATGAACCCAGTGGCTTACCATAGAGCGTTGAGCTTCTCGGTTTTTTGAGCACCTGTATTTACTAATCAATATTTTAAATACAGTTTTCCAGCCCTTTGTTAATCTTGTTAAGTTAATTGTGACTGGTACGTTTCCCGCATTGTATGTTTATTTAAACAGGTTTCCCATTCAGTGCCTTAGTGCAGTGGTCCCCAACCACCGGGCCGTGGACCAGTACCAGGCCGCAAAGCATGTGCTACCGGGCCGCGAGGAAACGATATGATTTGGCGATATGACTCAGCTGCACCTTTCCTCATTCCCTGTCATGCACTATTGAGCTTGAACGCACGTGAGGTCATTACGCACGCGTCATCCATGTCAGCACGGGAAGAAGATTAATTCCTCGAGCTTGCAAATGACGGCCGGTTGAGAAGTATGTTTGACATAACAGCTCTGCCGGCATTCTGGATCAAAGTCAAGGCTAAATATCCTGAGATAGCCACGAAAACACTGAAAACGTTGCTTTCATTTTCAGCATTTTTCTGCGAAGCGGAGTTTTCTGCATTGAATGCAATGAAAACTAAATTGCGGAATAGACTAGACATAAGGAACCCCCTTCGAGAATCGCTGTCTCCCATCACCCCTCGATAGGACCGTCTTGTTGCAGGGAAACAAGCCCAGGGCTCCCAAGGATTCAGCGATACTGGTGTGTTGCAATGATTTTATATGTTCATACGGAGAAAATATGTGCTGTGTGTTTAATATCCAAACGTTACTTAAAATGTTATGATGCTATTGACTTACTTATATAACCATATAATAATTACAGCACGGAAACAGGAGATCTCTGCCCTGCTAGTCCATGCCGAACGCTACTCTCACCGAGTCCCACCGACCTGCACTCAGCCCATAACCCTCCATTCCTTTCCTGTCCATATACCTATCCAATTTTTCTTTAAATGATAATATCGAACCTGCTTCTGCCACTTCTACTGGAAGTTCATTCAATACTTACTTCAAGCTCCCCTGTCCTCCCCTGATAATTGACTTATCACTATATTCATGCGTGGAAAATATGCATTGTGTGTTTAATATTAAATTCGTTAGATAAACCCTTTTAGAAACGAAATTGAGTGTATTAGCCATTTATCACCTATATTCCGGTCATGATTAACACCGCAGCCCCCGAACAGAATGGCCGAAAACGATTTGTAGAAGGAGGGGAAAAAATTGGTGGGTTACGCATGCGCACTGGTGCTCGCGCAAGGTTTGATGGTCATTGTAGTCTTTCTAAGGGTAAACTCAACGTATTTGTCTGCTACTCCTGTCCGTTGGCAACCCTACCCACCCCACCCCCCCGGTCAGCCGGTCCGCAAGAATATTGTCACTATTAAACCGGTCCGCAGTGCGAGAAAGGTTGGGGACCCCTGCCTTAGTGTAGGGTCATTGTGTCGGAGTGGATAGCTACTGGATTGAAGCTTTGATGACCTTGTGTAGTCCTGGTGGTGATGAACTTGTAGCGGTTCCCTGATGGTAATTTGTTGAATAGGTAACTGCTAGGGTGTAATTTTTCCAGTTCTTTTCTTTGCTCTGGTGATGAATAGGTCTCTTAATGTTGGTAGCTGACAGCCAATGGCCTTCTCTTCTGCGTGGACCGAGAATAGGAGAGGAGGGAGGTTGCAGGAAACCAAACATTGATAGAGGTGGTCACAACACTCTCAATGATGACTGAGTAAGAATTATACTAACCTGTATGTCTCTGGAAAGTGGGATGAAACTGGAGACCTGGAGAAAACCCACGCAGTAGTGAGAGAACGTACAACCTGCTTACAGACAGCAGCAGAAATGAACCCTGTTTCCTGGCGCTATAATACCATTAAGGCTACAAAACTGTGCCGCCCGAAACCGAAAGAGTGAATAGTAATAAACTGTGGCTGTGGGATATGTGGACCGGTAAATCAAGTATCGATAAAAGTTCTCGTCCACAAATGAAGCCGAGACACAGTAATGACCGTGCAAGATTAGAATGCTTCACATGACGTTCAAGGATGCCAAAGGTTATAAAAGACCTCTGTATTTCCCATCTTGTTTTGACGACAATGCCAAAAGAGATCCTACTGAATATCACAGATGTAGAGGCCACGTATTTATCGAAAGTAAGGATGCCCTACACAGCATGAAGGGCACATCAGGGACCCCACCACCAAGGACATGCTCTCCTCTCACTGCTGCCATCAGGAAGAAGGTACAGGTGTCTCAGGACACACAACACCAGGTTCAGGAATAGTTACTATCCCTCAAGCATCAGGATCTTGAACCAAAGAGTAACTTAACTCAGCTTCACCTGGCCAATCATATAATGTTCCCACAGCCTGTGGACTCACTTCCGAGGACCCTTCATCTCATGTTCTCGATATTTATTCTTTATTTACTTATTATTATTATTTCGTTCTTTTTGTATTTGCACAGTTTGCTGTCTTGTACACACTGGTTGAACGCCCAGGTTGGTGCGTTGTTTCATTCATTCTGTTATGGTTATTATTCTATGGATTTATTGTAAATGCCCACAAGGAAATGAACCTCAGTGTTGCAGATCTCTCATGCTGTATATGTACTGGGATAATAAATCTATTTTGAACTTTGAACAAAGGCCGTAATATGTGACCATGACAGTTTGATAAACACAACAAAATGGAAAGTGTTGGAAAAGTCAGCAACTCAGGGAGCATTTGTGGAAAATAAAACATTTGAAGTTGGGATTTGTAACCTTTCATCGGCAATTAAAATCAGAATCAGTTTTATTATCACCGGCATGAAATTTCACAGCAGCAGTACAATACAATACATGATAATATAGAAAGAAAAATAAAGAAGTAAAGCAAGTGCAGTAAATATACATATATATATATATGAAATTGTTAGATTGAAATAGTGCAAATCAGAAATAATATTAAAAAGGTGATGTATTGTCCATGGGTTCAATCACCATTTAGGAATCAGATAGCAGAGAAGAAGAAGCTGTTTCTGAATCACTGAGTGTGTGCCTTCAGACTTCTGATCCTCCCTGATGGTAACAATGAGAAACAGCTTGTACTGGCTGATCGAGCTTCTTAATAATGGATTACACCTTTCTGAGGCACCACGCCTTGAACATGTCTTGGATACTATGAAGGCTAGAGCCCAAGATGAAGCTGACTAATTTGATAACGTTCTGTAGCTTCTTTTGGTCCTGTATAGTAGCACTCTCTCATACCAGACAGCATTGCATACATATGTAAAAGTTTTCAAGAGTTTTATGTGACAAACCAAATTTCTTCAAGCTTCAAATTAAATATAGCCACAAACACGAGGAAATCTGAAGATGCTGGAATTTCGAGCAGCACACATAAAAATTGCTGGTGAACGCAGCAGGCCAGGCAGCATCAGTAGGAAGTGGTACAGTCAACATTTTGGGCCGAGACCTTTCATTAGGACACTGGGTCTGCGTCAATATATAGAGGGACCAACTAGAGGGGATGCAATATTGGATCTCCTGTTAGGAAACGAATTAGGGCAAGTGACAGAAGTCTGTGTAGGGGAGCACTTTGGTTCCAGTGATCATAACACCATTAGTTTCAATTTGATCATGGACAAGGATAGATCTGGTCCTAGGGTTGAGGTTCTGAACTGGAAGAAGGCCAAATTTGAAGAGATGAGAAAGGATCTAAAAAGCGTGGATTGGGACAGGTTGTTCTCTGGCAAAGATGTGATTAGTAGGTGGGAAGCCTTCAAAGTGGAAATTTTGAGAGTGCAGAGATTGTATGTTCCTGTCAGGATTAAAGGCAAATTGAATAGGAATAAGGAACCTTAGTTCTCAAGGGATATTGCAACTCTGATAAAGAAGAAGAGGGAGTTGTCTGACATGTATAGGAAGCAGGGAGTGAGGAGTATAAGAAGTGCAAGAAAATACTTAAGAAAGAAATCAGGAGGGTTAAAAGAAGACATGAGGTTGCCTTGGCAGTCAAAGTGATGGACAATCCAAAGAGCTTTTACAAGTATATTAAGAGCAAAAGGATTGTAAGGGATAAAATTGGTCCTCTTGAAGATCAGAGTGGTCAGCTTTGTGCGGAACCAAAGGAAATGGGGGAGATCTTAAATAGGTTTTTTGCATCTGTATTTACGAAGGAAGCTGGCATGAAATCTATGGAATTGAGGGAATCAAGTAGTGAGATCATGGAAACTGTACAGATTGAAAAGGAGGAGGTGCTTGCTGTCTTGAGGAAAATTAAAGTGGATAAATCCCTGGGACCTGACAGAGTGTTCCCTCGGACCTTGAAGGAGACTAGTGTTGAAATTGCGGGGGCCCTGGCAGAAATATTTAAAATGTCGCTGTCTACGGGTGAAGTGCCAGAGGATTGGAGAGTGGCTCATGTTGTTCCGTTGTTTAAAAAAGGATCGAAAAGTAATCCGGGAAATTATAGACCGGTGAGTTTAACGTCAGTAGTAGGTAAGTTATTGGAGGGAGTACTAAGAGACAGAATCTACAAGCATTTGGATAGACAGGGGCTTATTAAGGAGAGTCAACATGGCTTTGTGCGTGGTAGGTCATGTTTGACCAATCTGTTGGAGTTTTTCGAGGAGGTTACCAGGAAAGTGGATGAAGGGAAGGCAGTGGATATTGTCTACATGGACTTCAGTAAGGCCTTTGACAAGGTCCCGCATGGGAGGTTAGTTAGGAAAATTCAGTTGCTAGGTACACACGGAGAGGTGGTAAATTGGATTAGACATTGGCTCGATGGAAGAAGCCAGAGAGTGGTGGTAGAGAATTGCTTCTCTGAGTGGAGACCTGTGACTAGTGGTGTGCCACAGGGATCAGTGCTGGGTCCATTGTTATTTGTCATCTATATCAATGATCTGGATGATAATGGAGTTAATTGGATCAGCAAGTTTGCTGATGATACAAAGATTGGAGGTGTGAGGAAGGTTTTCAGAGCCTGCAGAGGGACTTGGACCAGCTGGAAAAATGGGCTGAAAAATGGCAGATGGGAGAGACTTCCGGTAGCGCTCATGGAGTGAAGTCGCGTTCTTGACTCGCTCCATTACCTCTGAGTTTTTTTTCTCTATGGTCAGCTATACTTTAATTAACTATTAAGGCATCAACTCTTACAATACTTTGAATTAAACTGAGTTCTCCGACAACTGGATGGAACTTAGATCTGCTATGTCTAAGAACGGGAAAAACGGCAAGGATGGTAAACCTCCGGTTAAACCGAAAGCTACGGATCTCCCCCCGACTGAATCACCGGTGACTTTGAAAGCTATATCGGAGTTAATTCAGAGGGAAATTTCAACCTCTGTTAGGGAGATGATTCGTACGGAAATTGCAGGCCCTGTTAAAGACCTGATTCATACGGAAATCTCAACTAATCTCCAGAAAATTGCCGATTCAATTGATAAGATGCAAACATTTATTGCGGAACATCAGTCGGCTATATCTGATCTTCAACAATTCGCGCAACAAAGTGAGCTTAAGATGGGGAAAATCGAAGAAACAATTAATGTAATGAAGAAGAAACTTGACTTTTTGACTTTTAAAAACTCTGACTTGGAATCTAGAATGCGACGGCAGAATTTACGAATGATCGGGGTGAGGGAAGCCGTTGAATCTAACAATCCTATGAAGTATTTTTCTCAACTTTTAAAAGATGCATTCCCTACTGTATTTCCTGACCAACCACCGCTTCTGGATCGTGTTCACAGAATCCCATCATACTCGTCTAGGTCAGATAGACCTAGGCATGTTATCTTACGTTTTCATTACTTTCAAGACAAGGAGAGACTGTTTCGATTCGCTCGATCTAAAGGTTTCATTGATTTTTCGGATCTTAAGTTCCGATTCGTGGAAGATTTCAGTAAACCAATCTGGGACCAACGGGTTCGTTACAGATCCGTGATGTCGGAATTCTACAAGATGGATTTAAGACCAGCGCTGCTGTACCCTGCACGTTTAAGGATTCGCATGTTAGATGGAGCCCTTCGTTTTTTTGATTCTCCATCGGATGCCCAGAGTTATCTGGATCAACTTTCATCTTCAACATCTTAATTGCTTTTTTTATTTATCTCCGTCGATCGGAGGCTGTGAATTGGTTGGTTTTGACTTTTTCGTGCCCTATTTGGGCAGAAAAGTTTATTTTTGATTTTTTAATATGGTTGCTGAACTTTCTTTTTAACTGCGTCATTTCTTTCTTTTCCCAGGGGATTCTGGGTGGTTATTTCCTTTTTGTCATCTTACGTATTTCCTGTGTGGCCTTAAATTTTGTAGTTTTTTTTTAATTTTTTTAATTTTTTAATTTTTATTCTGTTTTGCTTTTTATAACCACTTTATGTCAATAATCTTATTTTTTCTTGTTGCTGTGTTTATTCATGGGTTTGAGGTTTATTGTGGGTTTTTTTTAATATATATTTTCTGGCTTTTGTTCTGTTCTGTGTGTATTTTAATTGAGCTACCTTTTTTTTACTTTTTTACTGTTTTACAATTAGCTGATCCTTTTCATATTTATACCTTTTTTTTTAGGGAGCGTATACCGGAAGTCATGGGGGTAGTTTTAGCGCTTGCTTCTTTCTGGCGGGTCTGCTTTAGATTTTGCCTTGGGGTCTTGGGGTGGTGGGTGGTGGGAGGGGCTTCACATTTTAGTTTGTTTCTCTTTGGGCTATATACATTATTGAAGTACTGGTTGCGTCCTTTTTCCCGGTATCTTTTGTATGTTCGGTTTCCTCTCCGGGTTTGTGGGTCGCGCCTATTGTCAATCCTCCTTGTTGTGGGTTGACTTTAGGATTTATGGAGTCTATTATTAATTTTGTCTCCTGGAATACTAACGGTCTTAACCATCCTATTAAAAGGAAAAAAGTTTTTAAAGTGTTCCGGAGACTTAAAGCACAAATTTTATTTTTACAAGAGACCCATGTACGGAGGAGGGACAGACTACGTTTTTTCAAATTCTGGAAGGGACAACAATTTCATTCGAACTCCAATGCTAAGATTCGAGGCGTCTCTATTTTTATAGATTCCTCAGTTACTTTTATACAACAGGATATTATCTCTGATCCGAATGGTAGATTTTTATTGGTTAGTGGTTTACTATTTAATAAAAAAGTAGTTTTGGTTAATGTTTATGCTCCTAATATGGATTGTCCGGAATTTTATAAATCATTGTTTGATCAGTTTCCGAATTTGAACGAGTTTTCATTGATCTGGGGCGGAGATCTTAATACCTGTTTGTCTCCAGCTTTGGACCGTTCGGCTCCGTTACGGACTTTACCTAATAAATCTGCAAATTTGATTAATTTTTTCCTTTCTGATTCTGGGTCGACGGACATTTGGCGTTTTCTGCATCCTCAGGAAAAAGATTTTTCCTTCTTTTCACATGTTCATCATTCCTATTCAAGAATTGATTATTTTTTCATTGATTCTCGTCTTATTCCTTCAGTGATTAAATGTGATTATGATTCTATAACCATTTCGGATCATGCTCCACTTAAGCTTTCTATTAAAATTACGGCCAATATACCAAATAATAGACAATGGCGTTTTAATTCGCTGTTGCTTCAGGACTCGGACTTTGTTAATTTTATGAATGAACAGATTGAGCTTTTTTTTACAATTAACCATACAGAAGATATTTCGGTTAACACTCTTTGGGACACTTTTAAAGCCTATATTCGGGGTCAGATTATTTCGTATTCTGCTGCTTTGAGGAAGAAACAGAAGCAGGAGGAGATGGCAATTGTGGACAAGATTAAAGAAATTGATAAGAAATATGTTATGGCTCCTTCTGAGGAGTTATACAAACAAAGAACTGAACTTCAAATGGAACACAGTTTACTACTCTCGTCCTCGATTGTAAACCAATTAAAGAAAACAAGAAGTGATTTTTATGTTCACAGTGACAAAATTGGTAAGCTGCTGGCTAATCAATTGAAATCTAATTATGTTAAATCTCAAATCAATCAGATTTATGACCAAAATGATCGATTGATACTGGATCATGTGGGGATTAATCAAACCTTTTGTGATTTTTATTCTTCTTTATATCAATCAGAGTCTCCTCGAGATTCTAAATATATGAATGATTTTTTAGATAAGTTAGACTTCCCTCAGATTTCACAGGATATGTCTTCTTTATTAAATACTTCCATTACAATGGATGAGATTAAGAATGTTATTTTTTCTATGAATCTGGGGAAAGCTCCTGGCCCTGATGGGTTTACCGTTGAATTTTATAAATGTTTTGCTTATTTATTAATTCCTTGGCTTTGTAGGGTTTTTGAGGCTTCTTTGAAACTTGGTAAACTTCCTGAATCTTTTAATAGAGCATCAATTTCTCTAATACTAAAGAAGGATAAAGACCCTGCTCAATGTGCATCTTATAGACCAATATCTTTATTAAATGTTGATTCTAAAGTTTTTTCTAAGTTATTAGCAAATAGACTAGAAAAAGTACTTCCTTCTATTATTTCGGAAGACCAAACGGGTTTTATTAAAGGTCGTTACTCTTTTTATAATATTCGTACATTGTTAAATATCGTTTATACTCCCTCACAAAATGTTCCTGAGTGTGTTATTTCTTTAGATGCCGAGAAAGCTTTTGATAGAGTAGAATGGCCTTATTTATTTAAGGTGCTTGAAATGTTTAATTTTAGCTTGAAATTTATATCCTGGATTAAACTGTTATATCATTCCCCTGTAGCCTCGGTTCGTACTAACTCTTTAAACTCACCTTTTTTTCCTCTCTTTCGTGGTACTCGACAAGGCTGTCCTCTTAGTCCCCTATTATTTGATATTGCATTAGAACCTCTTGCAATTGCTATTCGAGAATCTTCCAATATTACTGGGATAACTCGGGGATTAAAGTCCCATAAATTATCACTCTATGCTGATGATTTACTTTTATATATTTCTAATCCTGAGAAATCCATTCCTGCTGTTTTAGAGTTATTAGCACAATTTGGTCATTTCTCAGGTTATAAATTAAATCTTAGTAAGAGTGAACTTTTTCCGATTAATAAACATCTTCCCTTATATTATAAATTTCCATTCAAATTGATTAATAATTATTTTTCATATCTTGGGATTAAAATTACTTGTAAATACAAAGATTTATTTAAGACTAACTTTCTACCATTAATAGACCATATTACTCAACTTTCATCTAAATGGTTTCCCTTATATTTAACTTTGATTGGTCGTATTAATGCAGTTAAGATGTTTTTTTTGCCAAAATTTTTATATGTGTTTCAGGCATTACCAATTTTCGTTCCAAAATCTTTCTTTGATAAAGTTGACTCTAAAATTTCTTCATTTATTTGGCAGAATAAGAATCCGAGACTGGGTAAAATACATTTACAGAAAGCTAAGAGAGATGGAGGTTTAGCATTACCTAACTTTAGATTTTATTATTGGGCTATTAATATTCGACATATGAAATTTTGGTTACTTGACCAGGACATACTATCTATTCCTAAATGGGTAGCATTGGAATTACAATCTGTTCAGGGTTATACACTTGGTTCTATTTTAGGCTCCTCTCTCCCTTTTGATTCGAAACGTCTTAAGCAGGTCTCTAACCCGATAGTTAAATATGCTTTGCGCATTTGGTTTCAATTCAGAAAATTTTTTGATCTTAATCAATTCGGGTTAGCGATTCCTATTTTAGGTAACATTTTTTCTTCCCTCTTTTACGGATCGCGCTTTTCAAACTTGGAAGACTAAGGGTATTTTACGGTTTTTGGATTTATTTTTAGATGGTTCCCTTATGTCTTTTGAACAATTATCTAATAAATATAACTTATCAAGAATACATTTTTTTAGATATTTACAAGTTAGAAATTTCCTAAGTACTATACTTTCTTCCTTTCCAATGCTTCCTCCTACATATATTTTAGATTCGATAATTAACCTCAATCCATGTCAGAAAGGTGCATCGGCTATGATTTATAATATTATTATGAAACTTAGGAAAGCTCCATTTGATAAGATTAGGGTAGATTGGGAACAGGAATTGGGGCTTACCATTTCTGTGGATGATTGGGGGCAGATTTTACAATTAGTTAATACTTCCTCTATTTGTGCTAAACATTCCCTAATTCAATTTAAAGTGGTTCATAGAGCACATATGTCCAAAGATAAGTTAGCGCGTTTTTACTCGCATATTAATCCTTTCTGTGATAGATGTTCGGGGCAGATAGCCTCTTTAACTCATATGTTTTGGTCTTGCCCTACTTTGGAAACTTTTTGGAGAGATATTTTCAATATTATTTCTAAGGTATTAAATATAGATATCTCTCCTCACCCTATTACTGCTATCTTTGGACTACCTAAAATTTCTAGTAATCTTTCCCCTTCAGCCCGTAGAATGATTGCATTTCTTACTTTAATGGCGAAAAGATGTATTTTACAACATTGGAAAGAGCTTAATGCTCCAACTACCTTTTTTTGGTTTTCTCAGACGATTTTATGTTTGAATTTGGAGAAAATTAGAAGTAACCTTTATGATTCTTCATTTAAATTTGAACAGATTTGGGGACCTTTTATTCGATATTTTCATTTAATGTAATATTTACCCTTCTTGTTTTTTTTTTCACTGTTTTTAATGGAGGTCGGGATTTAGGACGTGATTTTAAGTTTAACTCTGTTTGGTTTCAAGTTAGCCCATTGCTTTGCTTTGCTTTTAGTTAGTTGCACGGTGGGTTTTTTTTTGGGGTTTTTTTTTCTTTTTTTTCCATTGATATATATAAAATTTAGTATACTATTATGTTATCTTGGTTTCTTATGTTTAAATTACATTGTAGT
This sequence comes from Mobula hypostoma, assembly GCF_963921235.1. Lineage (NCBI taxonomy): Eukaryota > Metazoa > Chordata > Chondrichthyes > Myliobatiformes > Myliobatidae > Mobula > Mobula hypostoma. The sequence goes on along the minus strand of NC_086106.1, from coordinate 54,854,109 downwards.
ATTTTTTTTGGTATTGATATCTTTTGGAATTTTATTATACTTTAACATTGTATTAATGTTTATATGGCTTACCTTTTTTGTATACTTACTCAATAAAAAGATTTAAAAAGAAAGAAAAATGGCAGATGGAGTTTAATACTGACAAGTGTGAGGTATTGCACGTTGGAAGGACAAACTAAAGTAGAACATACAGGGTTAATGGTAAGGCACTGAGGAGTGCAGTGGAGCAGAGGGATCTGGGAATACAGATACAAAATTCCCTAAAAGTGTCGTCACAGGTAGATAGGGTCGTAAAGAGAGCTTTTGGTACATTGGCCTTTATTAATCAAAGTATTGAGTATAAGAGCTGGAATGTTATGATGAGGTTGTATAAGGCATTGGTGAGGCTGAATCTGGAGTATTGTGTTCAGTTTTGGTCACCAAATTACAGGAAGGATATAAATAAGGTTGAAAGAGTGCAGAGAAGGTTTACAAGGATGTTGCCGGGACTTGAGAAACTCAGTTACAGAGAAAGGTTGAATAGGTTGGGACTTTATTCCCTGGAGCGTAGAAGAATGAGGGGAGATTTGATAGAGGTATATAAAATTATGATGGGTATAGATAGAGTGAATGCAAGCAGGCTTTTTCCACTGAGGCAAGGGGAGAAAAAAACCAGAGGACATGGGTTAAGGGTGAGGGGGGAAAAGTTTAAAGGGAACATTAGGGGGGGCTTCTTCACACAGAGAGTGGTGGGAGTATGGAATGAGCTGCCAGACGAGGTGGTAAATGCGGGTTCTTTTTTAACATTTAAGAATAAATTGGACAGATACATGGATGGGAGGTGTATGGAGGGATATGGTCCATGTGCAGGTCAGTGGGACTAGGCAGAAAATGGTTCGGCACAGCCAAGCAGGGCCAAAGGGCCTGTTTCTGTGCTGTAGTTTCTATGGTTCTATGGTTCTAATTCCTTCACTTGAACTTGACCCATTGCCTTCAACAAGATTTCCAATCAATAGCCTTTGTCTCAGAGAATGCAGCATAAAATAATCGATTCTTCCCTCAAAACAGTAACCTGCTTAAGCAACTCAGTGGGTCTAACAGCATCTGTGACTGGAAGGAATTTTCAATATTACTGGAATCGTGAGTTCCTTAGCAGATTGTCTATTATTCCTGATTCCAGCATCTGCAGTCTTTTGTGTCTTCCCTAAAATCAAAACTTTATAAGTTTCAGTGGTACCAACGCACATCTCTCGCTGCTCTTTATTACATGATTTCAGTTTTTCAAGTGATGTAGTCAGTAGGAAATTCAAGTTTCAAAGAATTTGAAGAATGCAGTGTATACAGTGTAGAACCCTGAGATTCGTCTTCTCCACAGACGGCCACGAAACAAGGAAAATCATGTTCGACCACCCCTCCATCCCGCGCAAAAACAAAACAAATCGCGCAAATAACAACAAGAAAGAACGAGCTAAAGCATAGAATATAAAACATATTAAAAAGAATATAAAATCGCAGGAGTCCTTATTCAGTGCAGTTCAGTGTTTATTGTTTTAGGTCGCCCTGAGCCAATAGCGCCATGTAAAATCCATGTATATCAACAAAGGGCTGGGGATGAGTATTTTACAAGGGACCATGTCTCGAAATCTACTTTTGATGATCACCTCAAATACACTGTAAAAGTAACCGCTCGACCTCATCGATGGATCGCAGGGATGTCACCTGTTTTCACATCCAAGATCCCAGAGAATGCGCTCAACCAGCAACAGTTCCTGTATCTCGAATAGCAGTGACATGAGAATGCTCCTGATTTTGCTTCTTTACACAAGATCTACATACTTTTGGTGTGTGTTATCATGCCACGATACAGTTTATAACATTAACTACTTTTAACACACAATATCATTGATAATTGATAAATGGACAACATTTATTCCCACAAATGTCACTAACTGTTGAATCTTCAAATACTAAAATAAATATCAGAGGTGTGGATGCGCTTTGGCATTTTGGTAACATACGTTCAAACTGTACTCTTACACGTTACGTGTCGGTGAATTCATGTTTTCACTTGGTCGGCCAATGATTACGGGCTGTGAATTGTGCCAAGATGTCAAAGGAAAGTTTGTCATGATGAATGTAGTAACGGGAACACCTGCATTCTCTCGAGTCCGAGTGATGTATTGTGTGGAGATGGACAAACAATGAGATTCCGAGAGGCTGAGTGCTGATGTCACATTAGTGCACAATACCTACCCTCGCACCACCTTCTGCCAATCGACCTGCTCTTTTTTATCATTGCCAAACGATTCTGAGGACCTATAATTGTTTCAACTCATGTAGTTTGGAGAGATGATGTTGGCGTTTTCACCAAGCATCAGCAAATCTCCTTGACGTGTGTCTCTTTCTCCGGGAACTGAGCCCGGAAAGTGAAAAGAGTAATTTTCTCAGAAAACACATGATCCTGTATATTCATAATGATATTATATTCAAACTCGAGACTATATTGTCACAGAGCAGTATGTACATGCATAGTCCATTGATGCAAACATTCAACACGTACCTTGTTTAGATTCTGCCATTTTTAAGCCATATTTGAAAACAGACGGTGCGGATAAATTTTATTCATTTATAGTTCTTGAGAAAATTGGTATTGGGTCAAGGGGAAATCACGAGTACTCCTCTGTTTAACACAAACATTGTCTGATATAGCCAAATAATTTGCCATTGAAAGGAATGATGGCAAAAATGACAGTCACAACAAAAAACACTCTGTCTCCAAGTACCAGTGGTGGACTTTGCTCGCAGATACTCTGACGTGTTTTCATATGTAATTTTATGAATGGGATGAAGACAGACAAATGATAATTGGATTGCTGGTGCAATGAACAATTGGGAAATCAAAACAGACAACAGAGCTACTTTGTCCCTGTGGATTTTCTTCCTGAAAATTTTCACTTACATTGTAACAAAAGTTCACTCAGGAAAAGAATAAAGGATGGTAATTTTTGGAAAAGGAGATACCTATTATAGCATCGATCGCCTACAGAGGAAATGATGATTTCAGACTATCTGTCTCTTACTTACACATCAACATAAGTCTGTATAGAGCAGGAAAAAATGTGCAAATTGTCGTTTCCTTATTATGCGAAACAGAATAAAAAATCTATTATTTTATCAACGCGCAACATCCTGGAATTATTCCAAGTATTTCATCACACAGAGCACTCCGATTTCATCGATTTTAAGGCAGTCAGCCACCATAAAAAAGCAAGTGGATAACTATCAGTGTGCAATCAATAGAGAGTTTTAAATGGCTAATAAAGAGATATGGCAATTTTGCGGGAATTTTCGATATAAAATGCTGAAAGAACGTAAGCCTTTTGTCTAAACAAGATATTTGCTGCAGGGAGTACTCCCAACAACTCATAACTGCTTCGTACAAATCAACAGGAGACCCGGATCCGCCAGCAGCGAAATTTGTTGGGGAGAGAGCTGGGTAATTATTTTTCAAATTTTATTCTCTTCATTCATCAGTTCATGACCCATATCAGAACTGCAATCAAAGTGACGATGAAACTTAGGTACTGTATTAAGTTTGGCTGAATGTGGTGGATTATTGCTGTGAGAGCACGGGCATCACTCTGGCCGTCAAGTGCAGACCACCAGGAGTTCGAAGTGACGAGATTTTAGAGGAGCTGGATGAACTTTCATCACCTGGTTACAGAGAAATGCAGCGAATGTTGGTGAAATTAACTATTATTTTCTAGTGACTTTAGTTCAGATGTAACTGTGTGGATCTTGTGATGCTTTGGTGAATTTATTGCAATAATTGGCCCACAGTCCTGCCGACAGGTTTCGGCCCAAAATGTCCACTGTTGCCTGGCTTGCTGAGTTCCTCCAGCCATTTGTGTGTATTCCACAGCATCTTCTCCTAACAGGGACAGCAGCCCAGAGAGGAAAAGGGATACCCAGCATAATACTGACAGCTACTGGAATAGAGACAGTCTTGCCATCCTGTCCCTTCCTAATAACATAAGACCCAGCTTAAGGTGAAAAAGATATTATATTATCAAAAAATTGAAATTGTGTAATAATCACAATTTATACACAAAGGACTGTGCTGAATACTCCCTCAATTGCTGTGGACATTGCATCAGAGAAGCCTCTCTTTATCTATCTCCCGTATACGAAGAAATTTTTTGGGCAATCATAGAAGAAATATTTGTCACATGGAAAGTTAACTTATTTGCTCATCGCAAATTATTCCGAAGTCGCTTCTACTGTATTAGTTAATGATTGGTGTGTAGTCGCTGTCCATTGGTTCTCTCCCCAACACTGCGGTACTGCTTTCTGGTCCTGGGTCACATGGTCCTATACCTGCAACTGGCTTCCTGTCTTCAGATGTATAAAGGTCTTCATGTGTCCGAGTCTCTCTCTTTTTACCTTGAGCTCGATCCAGGCTATGAGCCAAAGACAGCGCTAGAGAAATCATTTGGAAGGTGTGTTGCAGTTAATAGGCGGAGTGGCTTCTGTTTCCAGCGCACATCTGACTCAGGAAACTCTTGGAGCCACTGCAGTTTGCCTGTTGCCACAATAGGTCTGCAACAGACGCGATCTCAGTGGCTCTCCATGCGGCCTTGGATCACCAGGACAATATAAATACTTCGCCAAGGTGCACTTTGTAGACGATAGCTCAACAGTTAACACCATATTTCCTGCAGTCCTGATCGTAAAGCTACAGAACGTAGGCCTCTGCAACTGGATCCTCGACTTCGTAACCGGAAGACCACTTTCTGCGCGGATTGGAAATGGCATCTCCACCTCGCTGACAGTCAACGCTGGCATACTACAGAAGTGTATGTTTAGCCCTCGAATCTACTCGTTTTACGCTCACAAATGTGTAGCTTGGCACAACTCAAATGGCATGCACAAATTTGCAGATGACACTATTGTTGGCAGGATCTCAGATAGCGACGATAGGGCGTAAAGGAACAAGATATACCAGATGGTTGAGTGGTGTCACAGCAACAACCTTGCACTCAACGTCAGCAAAACAAAAGAGTTGATGGTGGACTGCAGGAAGGGTGAGATGAGCGAACACAAACCAATCCTTATAGATGGATCAGAAGAGGACCGAATGAGCACTTTCAAGTTCCTGGGTGTCAATATTTCTGAGCCCCTAACCTGGACGCAACCTATTGATGCAGCTATAAAGAAGGCAAGGTAAGGGCTATATTGCATTCAGAGTTTGAGAAGATTTGGTTTGTGAACGAGCACACTCAAAAACTTCTACCAATGTACCGTGGAGAGCATTTTGACTGGCTGCATTATCATCTGGTATGGGGGGAGGTGAGGTGTTGGGAGAAGAGAGCTACTGTGGAAGATCAAAGTAAGTTACAAAAACTTGTAAAATTAGTCAGCTCCATCATGGGTACCAGCCTCCGTAGTGTTGAAGACATCTTCAAGGAGCGGAGCCTGAAGAAGATGGTGTTCATCATGAAGCACCCCCACCACCCAGGACCTGCCCTCTTGTCATTGTTACCGTCAGGAAAGAGGCACTGTAGCCTGAAGGCTCACACTCAGTGAATCAGGAACAGCTTCTCCCCCCGACCCTGCCAAACGATTCCTAAATGGACATTGAACTCGTGAACCCGACATCTCTTACTTTTTTAAAAATTTCTGTTTTTTCTTGCACGACTTGTTTTAATTTAACTATAATATATATATATGTGTGTGTGTTGTGTGTGTTTTTGTGTGTGTGTGTGTGTGTGTGTGTGTTTCTCTATATTTATTTGTCATTCTACTGCTGAATAAAGTTAACAAATATCAATACAAATGCCGATGACATTAACGCTGATTCTAATTGAGATTCAGAAATGATTGTTTATTGTTTATTTACGCTTGTTGTATAATTTGGGCAGATTTAACAAGTGTATTGAGTGTTTAGTATTGCATTTCTGTAGTCTGGGTGACTTGGATGAGCATTTGTTTGATTTCCATGGGAGTAAATTATTTCACTGCTGGCTTGTGAACAAACAGTTGCTGTACTTACCCGCAGTCAGCGTCTGCTGTTTCACTCACCCGAACGTGTGAATCTGCTTCTGTGCAACAATATTGAAGGAAATTAATGAGTTATCCTGGATTTTGTTTTAAATGGGAGGAGTGCGGGAGTGCGCTCGATTGTTGTATGCTATTGACATTACTACATAAAAATTTAAGGAAACCCGGAACACTTTCACTAATAATAAAACTAACAATAATTCTTAATGATCACTTACAGAAAGTGACGAAGAATCGTCAACAAAAGACAATCGCATTAGAAGCATTTCAGGGTGTTTCTGTTTAAAAATAACCCACTACAGAAAATGCAGCACTTGAACAAAAGCCAAAGAATCAACGATAGTCAAATCAGATTTCGGAGACACTCTCAGGAACAAATTAAGTTTCAAGATTCATTTATTATCCAAGAATGTATAAGTTATACATTTGCCTGCTCACAGGTAACAGCAAATCAAGAAAAAGGAAAGAACTAAACTAAAGAAAAAATATAAATAAATAAGAAGTCAATACTTGATGCATGAGAGAAAGGAAAAAATCAAATCAGTCAAACAAGTAAAGTGAACAACAGCATTCCAAACGAAAATTGAGTCCTCAGATCAGAACCCAGAGAAGGCCCAAAGCCTCGCTTGTCAGTTCATCATACTAGCAGACATCCCACCTCTCCCGGAAGTTCCGGGAGTCTCCCGCAAATTAAAAGCGGCTCCCTGATGCCCGCAAATTATATACAATGTCCTGGAAATTGATTTTTTTGAGACTGAGCGTGAGAGAGCGTGCTAGAGAGAGCGAGCACAACAGCAAGAAAGCAGGCTTGAGAGAGCGCGACCATGAGAGAGAGAATGTGAGAGGGAGAGCGAGAGTGGGACAGAGAGAGAGAGAGAGAGCGAGAGAGCGCATGCGATAGAGAGAGAGAGAGAGCAAGAGCAAGAGCGAGAGAGTTCCAAAAAAAGTCAGAGTGGCAGAGTGTTCCAAAAAAAGAAAATATAAAACGTACGTCATCTCAGACTACACTGAAGTGTACCCCGCCTAATAGGGGTCAAAAATAATGACAGTGTTGCTCGCTGCACTGTTTGCAACAGTGACTTTTCTGTTGCCCATGGTGGGTTGAGACTGTAAAAGACATGTTGAGGTGAGTTTAACAGCTATCATTCATTTCTTCGCATAGCTAACGTTATTTAAACTAGCTGGCTCGCTGCTAAGGAGCTACTCTATTGCAGACATCCCACCTCTCCCGGAAGTTCCGGGAGTCTCCCGCAAATTGATGGTGCTACCTCCCTGAAATGAGTTCCTGCAGGGTGGGATGACTGTACTAGCAGGCACATGGAGCACAGCAATCCTGTGTATATTGGACACAATAGATTACAGGAACATTGATGGACTCCAACCATACTGCGAACTTTGAGAAAATAGGCTCATCATTGAGTGAGCACATGACGCAGCGCAGGGAATGTCATCAGGATCCTCCACAGCCGAAAACTCTTTTGTCACCAAAGTCCATATCTACCTTGTGTAACTGGAATGTGAGACCATGTACCAGGCAGGAGATCATTGTAATCCAACTGATAACTATTTCATCTTACCTTGACAGTCATTACAAATCTTCAACCGTTTTAAGGTATGGGAACAGCAGGCATATCCGGGAGCACCAGAGTCCTCCAGGCACCGACACTCCCCCCCCATGATTATTAGGCATTTACACCTGTGTCTCGTTTTACAGATCAGTGCGCCTGTGGCCTGTTTCTCTATTTAAAATCTCCATGTTTTGTTTCTCTTCATCAGTTTTGAGTTTAACTACTATGTGTGCAGTGATTCTCGTTTTAGTCAGTGGTCTCTACAAATCTACAAGTGAAGATTCTTTGTTCAACTCCATCCTTGTGTCTAGTTTCCTCTACACTTGGATCTACCTGGTCTAAGCTCTTCCCTGTAGTCCACTAGTTGAAGATACAGAACTTTGCTGTCATAATTCTGGATCAAACAGCCTGGCGACCACTCCTTGAGACACATTTCAAGAGGAAAGCTTCAACAATAATGTACAGAATGGAGGTACTACTGAAAGTTTATAAGATCTGGATGGGTCTTCACTCTTCACCTTTCAAAATTCTCAGCCCATTATGTCAAATTTCTTTCATGAGACTTTGTTTCAGCCATCTGCAAACTGAGACAAATACAGGACTGAATTTATGCTACATTAACGAATTATGGGAGATTTTTACAACAAAAAAGACTATCCAGTTCCCTGTAGACTGCTCATCTGTCTCCCTCTGAGTTTTTTCGTCACTTTTTGGTGGTGACATGGACACACAAGGTACGAACTGGGTTCTTTCCAATGACAATGCACTCCTCAACCTCTGAACCATGCCTGGGTATGTTTAGAGAGGGAGCATGAGGTTTTTGGGGACGAGAGCGGGATTTCCGAGAAAGGTTGCCCCCACAGCCGAAAACGGAGTGCTTTGTGAATAATAGTGCTTTTATTTTAATTTGAAATGTTATTATTTTGTAAACCGTTGATTATCACGTGTATTTTGCCAGTGAATAAACTTTTGTAACTTTATTTTTAAAAATGGGGGCTTCCGCCTGCAGCTCAATGGAGTAACACACAAATTCTGTGGCTGCCTTTAATTGTTCCTTTTCCGCAGTTTAAACTTTGAATTTTTAACTTTTAATTGTCAGATCTTAGAGGGGAATAGTTGTCATTATGTCACAATCTTTAAGAAGTGGAAAGCAGCTTTCTGAATTCAGCAATGGAAAGGGAAAAACTTTGAAAGAAAAATCAGAAGATATGCCTGTCTGGGCTGAGTGTTCAGAACATGCGTTGATGGCTCTCGACAAGAAAATAGACAATAACACTTCTGAGATGAAGTCGTTCCGACAGAGTTTTCAGTTCATAGAGGAAAATATTATTTCCTTGAATACTGAGCTTAAAGAGTCGAAGCATCAGATAGTGGATATTTCAGCTGGCTTGGAACAGGCTCAATGCAAGATTATCGATTTGAAAGCAAGGTCTCGTTAGAATAACATTCGAATTGTTGGACTGAAGGAAGGATCTGAGAGTGGGAATTTATTGGACTATTTTGCTAATTTGTTTCAATCTCTGTTTCCAGATATTCTCTCTCAGCCTCCCGATATTGAAAGAGCACATAGGATTTTCACTTCGAGATCTCAAAATCCAGTAAAATAACGGGCAATTTTGGTCCGTTTTCTTCATTTTAAAGTTAAAGACCAAATCATAAAATGTGCAAGGAAACAGGGAGTTTTTAACTTTAAGGGTTCCGAGATTCGTTTTTATGAAGACTATCCACGGGAAGTTATGGAACAGCGAATCAAATCCATTCCGGCTATGAAGATAGCCCATGCTAAGGGATTATTCCCATCACTTCGCTATCCAGCCCGATTCAAATTATTTCCTAAGATTCGACTCCATGTGTTTTTTTGGATCCCCAAGCGGCATTGGACTATGTTAATTCTATTTTGGAGGTGGCAAAGGTCTGAATGGTATTAGGTCTGCTGAATAATTTTCCGAAACAAAACAGGCTTTGAAGATTTCTGATATGTTGAAGATGTCCTTTGATCAATGGACTATTTAAAGAAGATGTGAATTTCTTGATTTGACTGATGAACGACTTTTTCAAAGTCTGTTTGGTATACTGAGTGAATTAACACAGCGGATAGATTGTTAACTGGTTTGATTATCTGTTTTTTCTTCCTTTTATTCATGAATTAAGTGATAGTTTTCATAGTTTATATAGACTTTTTCTTATATATATATATATAACGAGGAGTGCTTAGTAAATAGATAATAAGTTTTAGTTTTTCTGTTAAAAACTGTGATTTTTCATCGGGCAGTAAATCAAAGGGATAATGGTGCTCATTTTTTTTCATTAGAGATTACAATGTTTAGGTTTAATTTTATTGTGTTGACGTCTCTGGAGATTGTTTTTGCATTCCCTAGTTTATTTTTAATGATTAAGTATAAACATCTTTTTTTTCTTTCTCTGTAGGGCTTTCTTATCTTAGGGCCATGTGTTTTTTTTTGTAAAGGGGAGGGGGGAATTAAGAAAAACTTTTAAAATCACTATTTAAGTTGAGCAGCTCACAGAGTTCTGTTTCTTTTTTTCTTTTTCTATGGGGATGCATTCCAGCTTATTTCTTCTTTTTGCCGTATTTTTACCTTTTGGGATGGTGGAAGGATTGGGGGTAATTTTGAATTATAGGTTTTATTGTCGGATTAATTTCACATTTTCCAGTTTTTTTCCTCCTCTTGTATTTTTTCCCATTAAGGAGTTCTGGAGCATACTTGTTTTCTATATGGTTATACTCATTACCACCATTTTTGATTAGCCCACGTTGGTATGCGTGTATTTTCGTGTTTTAAAAAATCTTATGGTAGTTAAACAGATAAACATTATTAGTTGGAACGTATGTGGCTGAAGTCACCCTATTAAGCGAAAGAAGACTTTTAAAATTATTAAGCGATTCCAGCCCAATGTAATTTTTGCTCAAGAAACGCATATCAGAACGGACGATCAAAATAGATTTTTTAAAACGTGGAAGGGCCTTCAATATCATGCCACTTGTTAAAATAAAACAAAGGGAGTATTTATTTTTATTAAATCTAATATTTTATTTATCCAAGAAGACATCGTGTCAGATATTAATGGTAGATTTTTAATTATTAAAGGAACAATTTGTAATAGAAAAATTGTCCTAGTTAATCTATACGGACTTAATGCAGATGAACGGTCTTATTTTAAAAATGTATTTGGTTTATTGCCAGATTTAAATGAATATATGTTTTTAATGGGTGGTGATTTTAATTGTTGTTTAAATCCTTTGATTGATAAGAGTTCAACCAATCAGCGGCTTCCGAGTTGTTCGGCTTCACTTATTTACTCCTTTTAATTGATTGTAGTTTGATTGAAATTTGGAGAAATTTACATCCAAATGATAGAGATTCTTTTCACATATTCATAAAATATTCGAGAATTGATTATTTTATAGCTGATTTCCAATTTTTGTCCAAAGTCCAGAAATGTGAATGTGACGCTATTGTTGTCTCAGATCAAGCGCCTTTATGCTTAACTTTAGAATTGAATGATGTCGGTATTGTGAACTTGCTTTGGCGTTTTCCAGAAAATCGATTACAAAGTTTGGACTTTGTCAAATTTATTGAGACTCAGATAAAAGATTTTTTTTCTTTTTAATAAATCAGGAGATAGAAACATAGAAACATAGAAACATAGAAAATAGGTGCAGGAGTAGGCCATTCGGCCCTTTGAGCCTGCACTGCCATTTATTATGATCATGGCTGATCCTCCAACTCAGAACCCCGCCCCAGCCTTCCCTCCATACCCCCTGACCCCCGTAGCCACAAGGGCCATATCTAACTCCCTCTTAAATATAGCCAATGAACTGGCCTCAATTGTTTCCTGTGGCAGAGAATTCCACAGATTCACCACTCTCTGTGTGAAGAAGTTTTTCCTAATCTCGGTCCTAAAAGGCTTCCCCTCTATCCTCAAACTGTGGCCCCTCGTTCTGGACTTCCCCAACATCGGGAACAATCTTCCTGCATCTAGCCTGTCCAATCCCTTTAGGATCTTATATGTTTCAATCAGATCCCCCCTCAATCTCCTAAATTCCAACGAGTACAAGCCCAGTTCATCCAGTCTTTCTTCATATGAAAGTTCTGCCATCCCAGGAATCAATCTGGTGAACCTTCTTTGTACTCCCTCTATGGCAAGGTCAGATAATCTCCTATTTGGCTAAGCTTAAGAAACAGACAAAAATAGAGTTAGATTTTTAAAAATGGAGGGGAATGTACAGTCAACATTTCTGGTTGAAATCCTTCAACAGGACTGGAAAATTAGGATCAGAGGCCAGAATAAAAATAAGGACTCTTAACTGCCGAAGTTTCCTCTCCTGCAAGAATAATAGATATTATGAATGAATAGACTGCTCGCCAACAGATTCTGTAAAGTGACAGGTGGAAACTCGTCTATATATTGGAACAGAAATTGCTTTACCACCCACAGCGCTCTCCATCATGAACACGGTCCCACCTGATTGTGCAGAGATCAGATTCGAAAAAGACGGGTCAAAACAATTTGGGATCTGTCGGCAGCCTCGGATCAGTATTGAAAAATTAAATGAGTTTGTTTCATTCCGGGGGCTGATTAGTCATTGCATCGGTCTACCTCCCATCCCTTGATGGATTGCCAGTTTGAAGTCATTGATGCCCAGTTCAGAAAAACACAATCCACTTCCCACCACATCTTCACTGACACTGAGCAGAATACTTGGAGTATTGTGTGATGTTCTGTTGCCCTATGATAGGAAGGATGTGGAGATTGTGGAAAGGTGCGGAAGAGGTTTAGCAGATTGCTACCTGGATTAGAGGGCATGAGCTATAAAGGAATATTGGACAAATGTGGTTGTTATCTAGAGCGTTGGAGGCGGAAGGGAGTTTAGTAGGTATTTTTAAATTGTAAGAGGCATAAATGGCATAGACAGTTATAATCTGGCCCCAGGGTAGAAATGTCCACTACCTGTAACGCGAAGTTTTAGTGTACTTGTCGGTCAAAAACCGTTTCTGCCATGCAGGTCATCAATTGGCCCGTTCAAAAGATGCAGCAGCCCTTTCTTATTGAGTGCCACGGCACCAGTGTCTTGTTCCAGTTGCCTCAGGGGTATAATAGTACGTGCGAGAGACTGGCTGGCTCCCTTTGTCTCTGGGGCTCATCTTCACTGTGATTGCGACCAGTGCTGAGGACCATTGGGAAAGTGCTGCAGGTTTAGGAGGGCCCACGTGCACACTGAGCTGAGTATCTGTTGAATGTTTGGTTTTGTAGTAATGCAACTTGAGAAGACATAATTAAGTGTTGAAGTGTTTTGAATGTTTGGTATCGTAGTTTTTGTAACTTGGGGTGACTCAGATGTTGGGTTGAATGTTTCACTGTTTGTGTTTATTCGTAATAATAACAGGGTTATTGTGGTAGGAGATTTTAATTTCCCAAATATTGATTAGCATCTCCCTAGAGTGAGGGCTTTAGATGGGGTGGAGTTTGTTAGGTGTGTTCACGAAGGTTTCTTAACACAATATGTAGATAAGCCTACAAGAAGAGAGGCTGTACTTGTTCTGGAATTGGGAAATGAACCCGGTCAGATGTCATATCTCTCAGTGGGAGAGTATTTTGGAGATAGGGATCACAATTCTATCTCCTCTACCCTACCATTGGAGAGGGATAGGAACAGACAAGTTAGGAAAGCGTTTAACTGGAGTAAGGGGAAAAATGAGGCTATCAGGCAGGAACTTGGAAGCATAAATTGTGAACAGATGATCTGGGGAAATTTACAGAAGAAATGTGGCAAATGTTCAGGGGATAGTGCGTAGAGTTCTGCATCGGAATGTTCCAGTGAGACAGGGAAAGGATGGTAGCGTACAGAAGCCGTGATGTACAAATGCTGTTGTAAATCTAGTCAAGATGAAAAGAAAAGCTAACGAAAGGTAATGATAGAGATCTAGAAGATTACAAGGCTAGCAGGAAGGAGCTTAAGAAAGAAATTAGGAGAGCCAGAAGGGGCCACGAGAAGGCCTTGGTGGACAGGATTAAGAAAACCCCAATTGATTCTACGAGTATGTGAAGAGCAAGAGGATAACACATAAGAGAATATGACAAATCAAATGTGACAGTGAAAATGTGTGCATGGAACCCGAGGACATAGCAGAGGTATTTAATAAATACTTTGCTTCAGTATTCACTATGGAAAAGGATCCTGGCAATTGTAGGGATGGCTTACAGTGGACTGAAAAGCTTGAGCATTTAGATATTTCAGAAGAGGATGTGCTTTTGGAAAGCATCAAGTTGGATAAGTCTCTGGGACCAGATGAGATGTCCTTTAGGCTATTGTGGGAGGCGAGGGAGGGGTTTGCTGAACGTCTGGCAATGAGCTTTGCATCATCAATGGGGACGGGAGACATTGTGGAGGATTGCAGGGTTGTGGATGTTGTTCCTTTATTCAAGAAAGAGAGCAGAAACAGCCCAGAAAATTATTGACCGGTGAGTCTTACTTCAGTGGTTGGTAGGTTGATGGAAAAGATCTGGAGAGGTAGGGTTTATAAATATTTGGAGGGGCATAATATGATTCGGAATAGTCAGCATAGCTTTGTCAAAGGCAGGTCGTGCCTTCCAAGCCTGATTGAATTTTTGAGGATGTGTCTGAACACATTGATGAAGGTAGAGCAGTGGATGTAGCGTATATGGATTTCAGCAAGGCATTTGATAAGGTACCCCAGGCAAGGCTTAGTGAGAAAGTAAGGAGGCATGGGATCTAAGGGGACATTACTTTGTGGATCCAGAACTGTCTAGCCTACAGAAGGCAATGACTGGTTGTAGATGGGTCATATTCTGCATGGAGGTCGGTGACCAGGCATGTGCCTCAGTGATTTGTTCTGGGACCCCTGCTCTTTGTGATGTTTATAAATGACTTGAATGAGGAAGTGGAGGAATGGGTCAGTAAATTTGCTGAAGACACAAAGGTTGGGGTTGTTGTGGATAGTGTGGAGGGCTGTCAGATGTTACAGCGGGTGATTGATAGGATGCAAAACTGGACTGAGAAGTGGCAGATGGAGTTCAACCCAGCTAAGTGTAAAGTGGTTGATATTGGTGGGTCATATATGATGGCAGAATATAGTACTACTGGGAAGACTCTTGGCAGTGTGGAGGATCAGAGGGATCTTGGGGTCAGAGTCCACAGGACACACAAAGCTGCTGCGGTTAAGCTTCTGTGGTTAAGGAGGCATGCGGTGCATTGGCCTTCATCAATCATGGAATTGAGTTTAGGAGCCAAGAGGTATTGTTGCAGCTATATAGGATCCTGGTCAGACCCCACTTGGAGTGCTGGTTGCCTCACTACAGGAAGGAAGTGGAAACCATAGAAAGGGTGCAGGGGAGATTGCTTTGATTGGGGAGTATGCCTTATGACACTAAGTTGAGTGAACTTGGCCTTCTTTCCTTGGAGCAATAGCAAATCTGTGGTGTCCTGATAGAGGTATATAAGATGATGAGAGGCAGTGAATGTGTGGATAGTCAGAGGCTCTGTCCCAGGGCTGGAATGGCTAACACGAGAGGGTGCATTTTTAAGGTGTTTGGAAGTAGGTGCAGAGGAGATGTCAGGGGTAAGAATTTTTACGCAAAGAGTGGTGAGTGCATGGAATGGGCTGCCAGTGACAGTGGGGAGGCGGATACGATAGGGTCTTTTAAAAGACTCCTGGATAGGTACATGGAGCTTAGAAAAGTAGAAGGCAATGGATAACCCAAGGTAATTTCTAAGGTAAGCACATGTTTGGCACAGCATTGTGGGCCGAAGGGCCTGTATTGTGCTGTAGGTTTTCTATGTAATCAGTGTCTTCTGTCTCACTTACCAAACCCGTGAGCCTGCTTCCTCATAGCACACCAGACGCTGTGCCTTTAATGTTGGGGGGGAGGGGATGAAGTTTAAATACGTCGAGATTTTTGGTACGTGGAATGGAACAATGCAGAAGACAGATTTCAGAATCCAGAACTGATTATTTTTTTTCATTGCAGTCTACCATGAAATTGCAAAAGCTATGAAATTTGTTATTATTTTTCCCTTGGCATCGCACAACTTGGTAAGTAAGGAATCTTCGCAGAACCCCGACATTTAAATCAGTATACTCATTTTAACAACCATACCTTTTCCAATGCACAATTTCAAGTTTCTGATAATTCTAGCTGAAAGTGTCAGGTAATTCTATGTTCAAACTGCTTCAACCACAGGACTACTTTATCCTTCACCTTCCCTTTCAAACTTGAACAGATCCTGAATTCTAACAGTCTTCATCTCCGTGAACACGTATCCCTCCAACATTCCTGTCTGTTTGTGTTTTTGCTCCCCCTCTGATTACAAGTGATTCATGGCATCAGCTTCACCACCGTCTTCGTAAGTTCTGATACCAGAATGATGGTGAGCTCTTCTTTCCCAACATTTGCCTCTGTACCTACAGTTTTGGTCAGGAATCTGTTTTTCAGGCTGAGGGCACATTGTTTCTCCGCAGATGAATATAGCAATCATGATCTATCCATACCACTCCATTCCTGCCTCTTCCATCTCCATTCTAATACACTTCCAAGCATAAATTACACACTGTTCTTCTTGCCTACCCACTTCTGCACTTGTAGTACTGCATTCACTACAACAACCTCAATATTATCAAACATAATGACAATTTTGAAATTGTGGAATGGTGAATTGCCTTCTAACTCACAGAAACTGCATATTAGCAATCGGAAACTTCATCGTGCCACTCATGGACTGTACACATATCTGAATATCAGGCAATTGTCTTTCAAACTATCTTGACCACACTTCCTCTGCTGGTCAGGCTTCCAGAATTTCTAAACTAGGAATATCTCAGCCTGTCACAGTCCACTGTGAGCACTTACCGAACATTCACAGGTGGAACTCTCAAGACAGACCTACTGTTTCAGCCTTCACTTGCCCACATAATAATTCCTTCACTTTCTCGTTATTCTTTCCATCGCCCTGTTTCTTCTAACTTACACCCACAACAGCTTGGATTCTTTCTGCCATTTTGACAGTTAATGCAATGATCCCATTGTTCCAACCACCAGATTTGATTCTGACTCTACCTGTGATCACATATGTTTCCTTCAGCTTCTCTGGGTTCTTCTCACATTTCTAAGTTGGCAAGTTTCATATGTTAATTGGCTTCTGTAAATTATTGTTAGCATATGAAGATAAAAGGAAAACCATGAAGTCAGCTTGTAAGGTTTATGCTTTTTAATAATATTCGCTCTAGAACACGGACAATAAATGTCACAACAAAAATGAGTAGATTAGTATAAGAGCCTGGATAGACACATTCCCTTATCTCCCAGCATTCCAATTGCACTGAATGGACAACACTCCATAATTTTCACCGTTTCATTACATTCCAGCACCATTGATTTCTCCCTGCCCTCAGCACCTTTCGGTATTCCAGACAGACTACTACCTCCATGAGTTAAGTTCAAATTCCTCCCGCCACCCACCCACTTCCACTTGTTTTCTTTAATTCAATGTGACCTTCATTAACCATGTAACCATACAACAATTGCAGCATGGAAACAGGCCATCTCAGCCCTTCAACTCCATGCCGAACTCTCTCACCTAGTCCCACCGACCTGCACTCAGCCCATAACCCTCCATCCCTTTCCTGTCCATATAGCTATCCAATTTAACTTTAAATGAGAACATCGAACTTGTATTTACTTTGGTCCCCTATGATCAGAGATGTTCCCATTCGTTCCTCTACTTCAACCTGGCTGATTTTGCAAATTGCAACATCTTTCTTTTCTCACTGTTTGATGTAGGTTTATGTGTCAACGGTGATCAACCCGATGTAATGAAACAAGTACCGCAGTTGATTCTTTTGCACCTTTATTGGCAGCAAGCTATGAGAGAGAACCTTCCATCTGCACTCACAAGGGAGTCAGCCACGGAAGTCTCTCTCTCTCTCTCAAAGCACAGAGATACAGAGTTTTTATAACATCTTTGTCACGGAAGCTCAGCAACAGTGATAGTTCAAGACAAAGGCCACTTAATCACCTGAAACAGAGGTAAACGTACTTGACAAATCACATCAGACACAGGTAAACAGAGAACAGAGTATAATCAATTCTCACATCTTGCGTGTCCTTGTCTGGACACTCAGCATTTACATGTTAGCAGGACAGATTGAACCTTTAATATCTCAATACAAAAGAACAGTCAGATCAACAGACATTCCGGCTAATCAAATAGAGCAGAATTTAATAATTTAGATAAGAGACTTAACCGAAAATAGGAAAGGAATGTAAAGAATGCCCTGCCTTATCTCCACCTTTTGTTGAAACCAGAAAGTGTGAAAACTAGGAGATGTCTTTCTTGTGGGTTTGGTAAATTTATAATCCTTATTTTTACTAAAAGAAGCAGTTGTGAGACATTATTCAAACATACTGCAGTTACAGACATAGTCGGTACTTAACCCAAAATTGAAATTTAAACACAAAATCAAAGGGTGTGAAAAGTCAGGAGACAACAGTTGTTCAAACTGCAGCCATTCTCAAACCAGAATACACAGACTCAACCTTAACCATTACTTACAGGAATCTGAGACTCCCCAATTTCCTTCAAACTTTATCATAGGCAAAACTCTCAACTACAAGCACAATTGCAGTTTCTCTGACACTAAAGTGCTCAGGTCAGACTAATGTACAAAATAGGTATAGTAGAAGTAATGGAACAGCCAAATGCCAATCATGGGTAGGATAATAGCTTTTTCCCAAAGCTACGGAAGAGCTAGATTTGTGATACAGCAGCTTGAACCACTGCAACAATCAACTCAGCAGAAGAGGTTGCCCTTTAGGTTTTCAAACACTTAAGCACAAGAAAATTCCAATATAGAGGTTCTTGTGGTTATTGTTCTTTTAAATCAAATTATCCCCATAAAATTAACAGGGTAATATATTACATTTTTCATTGGTTGTTTTAAAAGCCCTCATGGGAGATGTTTCAAGGAAGTCTAGTGTCAGGAACCCTTTTGGCTCGTTGAGTTTAGGGTAGCTTACAGAAAATAACTTCCCCTAATAATTTCCTCCATAACCCACTCATCCCATGTTCCCATCAATCCCAACACTTGCCTGCACTTATGGCAATTTACAGTGGCCAAATAACCTGAAACAGAGCATTTGGGAGAAACCCATCCCAATGCAGATATAAAAGGCAGGAAAAGGTGAAGGAGGGAACAACTGACAGAATAGAATCTCTTGTGTTTTTGATGGCACCATTCCTGAACACAGCTCCTTTGATGATGATGGCGTAAAGCACCAGACTGCTGGAGACTGGCTAATTTCTCTGAAAATTGAAGTCCAGGGAAGAAAACATGGGAGCACTCAGTGCTCACAAGCCGGCTAGTGGCGTAGTGGCATCAGCGCTGGAATTTGGGGCAACAGGCACCAAGTTCGAATCCAGCCGGCTCCCTTGCATGCTTTCCATCCGTGCTGGGTTGAGCGTCAAGCTAGCAACTCGACCTCGTAAAAATAAAGATGCTAAAGAAACGCCACATGATGAGCAATCGTCAAAAAGATCGAAGCAAAAAGCTTGTCTTGACGGCGCCCCAATGACTCCACCAGGAATTAAGAGCATTTCTTCCTCTTCTACTCAGTGCTCACTCTATAATATCAATGTCATAACGTCTACTGTTTACTTCAATTATATTTACTTATTTTCCCCACACAACTGAGTACTCATTAATGCAGCAGAGCATTGAATTAATTGCCAAGATTTAAAGTAATTGAGTTCAATTCATTCCTTCAATGTTTTACTCTGTATTCTTACATTGAGTCAACAATATTTTGTGATGTTTTAGTGATAATAGCCAAACAAAGACGATATTAATTCACACTCTGCACTGACGTTGAATTCTGTGTCCATCTGCTATAAAAGGAGGAATCATTGGAATGTTTGAAGAAACTTTTGGTGCAGTTTCAAATGAAGAGAACTGATTTGGATCATGAAATTTCCTTCTCTTACTGTAAGTGCTGCCTGATTTTGTGAGCATCTCTCTCAGTTGGTTTACATTTCAGTTTTCTAGCTACTATGGCATTCTCTTTTATTTTTCACCAGGTGCGTGAGAGAATCGAAAATGGAATAGTTCAGGTAGAAGCAAGACAATTTATTAATCTGTTTATCAGAGTTTCTACAGTGGGAATGCCACAGAACAGTGAAAACAAGTTAGCATTTACGAAGCAGGATCATTTCATCTGACAAAAAAAGTACAGTTTAATATTGATGGTGGGATATAATGAAATTCCTATCAACTGGATTTGCAGTGGAAAAGTGGAAAAGACTGAATGTAATTTGCACAATCACAAACGGTGTGTTTTCAATAATATCACAAGAGTGAGTTTCATTTCTGAAGTAGTTTGGAATAATTTGAGATATTGGATGTGACACAGCACTGGTATCATCCAGAGCTGCTCCCTCCAAGTCTTCATAAAGGAGGAGTTAAACTCAATCAGAGTGAAGATAATACAATGTGAGTTTAACTTACAGTTATAACAATGAAAAGTTTTATGATTATTTCAATAACATGTAATTTATTCTGTTTCCTTGCAATATTCCTTAATTTTTATATTGTGATTTATTAACAAGTATTGATAAACTACTTAGAATAATTCTGACTTGCTGTGCTGTGTGGGTGAGTGTTCATGCGAAACTCACAGAACCTACAGAAGGGAGAATTACAGACAATTTTTTGACTATCTTAAATGATTTCTAAATATACAAGCCCTTCATTAATCCCAGATCCTGCCATTAGCCTTATGCTAAATTCACTAACAAAGTTTTTTTTTAAATTATTCAGAGGTCCTCTTTAAGGTAAGTGAAACTGAACTGGTTGTTAAGCATTGAACACAGGGAAAATCTCCTGGTAGTTAACATCGGATGGTTGGGATGACACTTGTTCTATGTCATTGGTTCAAAGATCATCTCAATTGATACAGACATTTATACACTGCATCCAGGTATCTATCATTTAGCCTGTGCCATTCTATTTTTTAACAAGTAATTGGCTGAGTAATGCATGGTGCTACTGATCATTGCCCAGCAGCCCACACTGCTGAGTCATCTGTAGGCCAGTGTCGAGCAGGTACATCCTTCCTGTACGACTCTGCAGGCAGATATAGCTTAATTTTAAAGTTTAACCAGACAATGGGGTGACCCATTGGGGCACCCTTTGAGAGAAGGGTAGTGCAGTCTGATGTGACCAGAATGAACATTAAATTTTCCTGAATGCTGTTGGTATTGCTTTGCTTTGGAAATTGAAGAAGAAAACCTCAGTTTTTTAAAGAAGCATAACGCATAGCAAGGCAAATACAGCTCCTCCTTGTTAACGAAGGACACTTTTGATGACATAATTTCTGGTTGATCTGCCACCCTTGTGCCTCTCGTTGTCATTCTGGAGATGTGCAGTCCTTTCATCCACCGTCTCTTCATCTCTTCTGCTGTTTGTTGTTTGTCTCTGATGCTGGAGACATGTATTTCTGTGCTTCTTTGTCTCTTCCTCTTTCCTCCTCCTGTACCTGTTTTTGTTAATCTGGAGATGTGCAGTCCTTTCATTCTCCATCTCTTCATCTCTTCTGCTGTTTGTTGTTTGTCTCTGTTGCTGGAGACATGCATTTCTCAGCTCCTTTGTCTCTTCATCTCTCCTCCTTCTATGCCAGTTGTTGTCATTTTGGAGACATGCATGTGTCTCCTCCTCTGCCTCATCTTTTCTGTCCTGACTCTTTGATTCTGGAGTCGTGCGGCCCTGGCCTCATCCGATTCTTGTTCACTCCCTCTCTTTGAAGCTTCCCGACAACGTTTGGCGTCATCTCTTGACCATAATGTCCCCCTTCTCTTTCCACGCGGCATAATTAGGCTGACCATATTTTTTTCACTCTAATGCTGGATAGAAGGTACAAAGCAGTAACACCAAAGCCTCCAGGCTGCTGATTATTTGTTGATGATGGTGCTCTCCTAAATGGACGTGATATATTCATCACTGTCCTTTGCAGCAAAAGGCTTGATGGGTGTCTCAAAGTACATCATTGCAATAAGATATTTTTTTCTTTTCAAATCTTTTTATTGTATAGATAGGAAAAATAACATGAGTACATCGAGGTAACAACACTTACAATGCCTCAAAAAAAACCATCATCTTAAAGATTGAAAACTAAATTTTGTGATAACAAAAAAAACCTACTGAGCAGAAAAGTGAGGGAAAAAAAAAGAGAACCCATTAGGTGTACAACCCCAGAGCCATGCGTCATACAAAAAGCTTCTAAAAATAAACATCAAACTGCCAGCAAGAAAAAAAAATACAATAAGATTTAATTATCTCTTATTGATGGGTTTCAGTTTGATCTTTCCCAATCCTGCACATGCTGATGGCGATTAGCAGAACATGACTGGTCGAAATAGCGCTGTCCTGCCCTTTTGCTCCGGTTAGTGTCACTGCTGTGAGCATCGTGAATCACTTCTGAGGCTGGCCGTGCGCATATGTCCTGGTGTCGCGTTGTGGTTTCCATTGTGGCTGACATCGGCTCTCGGGTGAAAGTGGGGCTGTTGATTTTGGCGAGTGAGGAATTTTATACAAATATATAACCCTGAACTATGCCTACATTCTGTAAGTTAGCACATTTTAAGTCGATTTAGCCAAAAATAGTGCCACTGTCTGTACCGTTTGCACTAATTGGAGGTCACAAACAGAGCATGAGAGTTTTAGTAGTATATAGATTCATTGAGTAACACTGTTAATTTTGCCCCAGTTTTCCAAATGCTGCAGATCAGAAAGTCCCTCGAAAGCCCCTTCAGTGATTAATAAAAAATATTTCCAGGAAAAAATGCAGTAGAAGTGAGCGTTATTGGGTAGAATTAAATAAGTATTTGGTGTTAGATAACATCAAATTATGAACCACAGCAGGATATAAACTCTCCTGGTAGATGTTTGTACAGAGCAGTTAATCAGTTTCAAAGGCAACTTTCACCACTCTCTCTGCATTCTCTGTAAGATCCTTCAGTGCAGCACTCAGTATCTTGTACGTCATGAGAAATGATGAGCCTGCTCCAAAAATGGAGCCAATGACAGGGACAAAGTCGAGAGCGAATTCCAGGGCTGAAACGGTAACAACTGCAGCACCCCAACCGAACCTCACAATTGCATCTATGGTTATTTCCTCCAGCAATGGAGCTTTTACTGTCGCCTTCAGCTCTTCCACAGGTTTTCCTGCTCTGTTGGCCAGTCTTTGAAGAGAAGCATCATCCAGACCCAGGCATTTCCGGAAGGAGACAATGGCTCCAATCAATATACTGATATCACAAGCGAGAGAGACACCGGGAATTGGGACAGCTCCCATGCCCCCAGAGAGTGTTGCAAACATCCAGATAAGTTTTCTCAGAATCTTAGATTTCTTCTGAACTATCTCCACACTTAGATTTGGAAGGGCCAAGACAAAGATCCTTTTCTTTACATTATTTAGATCACCTTCGAGTCCTTCATTTAACTGAATGAAATCAAAATGTTTCGGCTCGAAACTGGATATCAGGAACACAGGTGAATCTGGAAACCCTGCCTCTGCCAACTTCCTGACGCAATCACTCCGAATCTTTTCCAGCTCCTCTTTTTCATTAAAAACCCCCTTTTCATTCCTCGTGTTGTAAAGATCAAAGTCAATCTTAGAGCGGACAAAATAGAACTTTTTCCCCAGCCGTTTAATCTCTTTGGCAAGTTTTACATCATTTTCTTTGAATCGACAAGCAGAAATTATGATAAAGAAATCATATCTTTTGAATTTCATTTCTGTGAGATACCTAGCTGCTCGAAATTCTGGAGATCCAGTCCCTGGCAGATCCCAATAGTGAACATGGGGCAGAGTGGGATGTGGGTACCCAGTTGGTTCCTTTGTTGTTTCTGTGGTCCCAACTTCAGCTGCTCCTGGATCATCGCTCCGAAGTCCTCTCATAGCATTGATGAAGCATGATTTTCCTGTACCTGATTCTCCCGTCACTGCGATGTTAAGCTCTGTCTTGTCCAGATCAGTTACTTTCTTCTCTATCAGTGGTTTTACTTTTTCCACCCCACCTGTATCAAAATCAGACTTCAGTTTGTTCAGTTCTTCCTGTGTGAAGAATGAGGGGGTCTCAGTCTCTGCCACCTGTTCGCTGAAATAAAATATGTTCCATTAAAATTCTCAATTGAAACATCTTCTATTTATATTGTTGTCATGGCATTCACTGAGCGTGCTCATGTCAGTTTTGTCCTAGTAATGGTCCAGGTGCTCTTTGCTATTACAATCTGCTACCCAGCAGATATCTATATTTATTATTATAATCTGCATAAGTAGAGTCATTGAAAAGCACAGCATGGACACAGGCCCTTTAGTCCATGCCAAAATGAGTTAAACTGCCTACTCACATTGACCTGAACCAGGAACACAGCCCTCTATACCCCTATTATTGCTGTACCTATCCAAATTCTCTGAAGCATTAACATTGCTCACTTGCACCACTTACTCTGGCAGCTCAATCCACAGTCTCTTGACCCTCTGGTCGGTTAATATGCTTTCATTTGTTTAACTACCACTGATTTAACTAATGGAGTACATTGATCTCAAACTTTTGTCCAGAGAGCTGCAACTTCACAAACTTCTACCATCTTATTTCTATTCACCCAATTTACTTCATGTAATCTCTCCCCGTTCAACAAGGTTATCTAAACCTTCGCCTCTTTGAAATGATATAGCAGGTAAATTTGATGATGGGAGATTTGGAGCACATGAAGGCCTTTATTGTGAGGTGCGCTAGTAACTGGTTGATACGGTGCAAAGGTGGAGTGGATATCAGAGATTCCTATGCAGATGATGCGTTCTGTCTGCAGTCTGGTGCAGCAATGGGATTAGGATCGGTTCATATTTGACCTGGCATGCTTCAATCGTTGATAAGCTCCACCACAATCAAAGATCTAATTTCAGTACATGCAGTTCTGAATGATGCTGCACAGTCAAATTGTTGGAGGAGAAATAAGAGAAGTAAATTTTCCAAGAAAATGCCCACCTTCAAAAGTCGTGAATGCTAAAGCTGAGGCTGAAATATACACAAGCATGCTGTTTGATAACCAGGTTGAATGCAGATAGGACCAGGCAACTTCCAGAATATAGTACAGATGACCTAGACTCTTTCAATGTAAGTATCTACACAGGAAGACATAACATTGCTCTGGTGTCAAATACAGCACGGCTAATGAACACCAAATCTGACAATATCTGACAAATGGTCACCTTGCCATGGAAGAGATCCCAGTGATGCTGTCTGCTCTGCACCCACACTTCGTCTGTACATTTCAGCCGTCCAGCCTTCCTGTTTCTAAACTCGCTCGTACATGGCAGAAGGGGTAGTCCAGTGATTACAATATACCACCACTTCTTCTTTACAACTTATCTATTGATCTGTAAATCTCTGTTGCAGGACCTCATCTCCTCCTTGCGTATGATCATTGGTGCCAGCGTGGACTATGCCTTCTCATCATGGGGCAAAATACATTCTGAGCATCATTCCTATAGTGAGGGGACCAGAACTGAGCAGAGTACTCCAAGTGGGGTCTGACCACGGTCCTAAATAGCTGCAATATTACCTCCCGGCTCTTGAACTCAATCCCACAGTTGATAAAGACCAATGCACCGTATGCCTTCTTAACGGCACAGTCAACTTGCACAGCAGCTTTGAGTGTCCTATGACTCGGACCCCAAGATCCCTCTGATCCTCCACACCGCCAAGAGTCCTACCATTAATACTATATTCTGCCATCATATTTGACCTACCAAAATGAACCTCCTCACATTATCTGGGTTGAACTCCATCTGCCACTTCTCAGCCAGGTTTTGCATCCTGATATGATGCTGAGGCTTTATCAGGCATTGTACAGACTGCACTTGGATTATTGTGAGCATCTTTGTACCCCATATCTATAAAAGGATATGCTAGTATTGTAGAGAGACCAAAGTATATTCACGAGAATGTACCAGAGGCTGAAACAGTTAATGTATAATAAGTGGTTCATAGCTCTGGGTCTGTCTTCATGAGAGTTTAGAAGAATGGAGAGGGGTGGGGAATCCTATTGAAAACTCTTGACACCCCTAAAGCTTTCCACTACCTGTGAGGCAGAAGTCAAATGCATGCAGGATTACCCCTCAATTTCCTACAATGAATCAAGCTCCAGACGCACACAAGATGAAGGACTGGTGCACATATGCTACCCAAAACATTCACTTTTTCCACCAGTACCACACAGAGGATGAAGCCAATGGCACTCGCAACATTTCAAGATGCTGCCTGTTTAAGCTATTTTAACAATAAAAGAAATAACCTTTAAGAGAATGGACCAGGTTTTAGTGTGAGATAACATTTCCTCATGTGTCTTCATCTCCATCATGCACAATGCTTAAGAGGAAAGGTATCATTGTTCCTTTAATGTCTCCAGGTCTAACTTGATGAAATCATCAGCCAACCCCAAGAAGTAATCAGATTGGTCCTGAATACAACAACACTCACAACACGCTGGAGGAACGTAGCAGGTCGGGCAGCATCCATGGAAGCGATCAGTCAACGTTTCGGGCCGGAACCATTCGTCAGGACTGAAGAGGGAAGGGGCAGAGGCCCTATAAAGAAGGTGGGGGGAGGGTGGGAAGGAGAAGGCTGGTAGGTTGAAGATGAATAGGTAGGTTGAATAGGTAGGCTGGTAGGTTGAATGGTAGGTTCCAGGTGAAAAACCAGTCGGGGGAAGATAAAGGGGTGGGGGGAGGGGAAGCAGGAAGGTGATAGGCAGGAAAGGTGAAGAAGGAATAGGGGAAAACACAATCAGTAGTAGAAGGAGGCGGAACTATGAGGGAGGTGATAGGCAGCTGGAGGAGGGGGCAGAGTGTAAATAGGGATAGGAAAAGTGAGGGGGAGGGAATTACTAGAAGTTGGATAATTCTATGTTCATGCCAAGGGGCTGGAGACTACCTTAGATGGTATATGAGGTGTTGCTCCTCCAACCTGAGTTTAGCCTCATCATGGCAGTAGAGGAGGCCATGTATGGAAATATCCGAATGGGAATATGAGTTGAAGTGGGTGGCAACCGGGAGATCCTGTATGTTGTGGCAGTCGGAGTGAAGGTGCTCAATGAAGCGGTCCCCAATCTGTGTCAGGTCTCACCGATGTAGAGGAGGCCACACCGGGAGCACCGGATGCAATAGATGACCCCAACAGATTCACAAGTGAAGTGTTGCCTCACCTGGAAGGACTGTTTGGGGCCCTGAATGTTGGCATGAGAGGTTGTGTAGGGACAGGTGTAGCACTTGCGCTTACATGGGTAAGTGTCGGGTGGGAGATCCGTGGGGAGGGACGTGTGGACCAGGGAGTCATGGAGGGAATGATCCCTGTGGAAAGTGGAGAGGGGTGGAGAGGGAAAGATGTGTTTAGTGGTGGGGTCCTGTTGAAGGTGGTGGAAGTTGCGGAGGATAATGTGCTGGATCCGGATGCTGGTGGGGTGGTAGGTGAGGTCAAGCTGAACTCTGTCCCTGTTGTGGTGGCAGGAGGATGGGGTGAGGGCCGAAGTGCGGGAAATGGAGGAGATGCAGGTGAGGACATCGTTGATGACAGCAGAAGGGAAACCACGATCCTTAAAGAAAGAAGACATTTGAGATGTCCTGGAATGGAAAGCCTCATCCTGGGAGCAGATGCGGCGGAGATGGAGGAACTGGGAATAGGGAATGACATTTTTGCATGTGGCAGGGTGGGAAAAGGTATAGTCGAGGTAGTTATGAGAGTCAGTGAGCTTGTAGAAGATGTCAGTGGACAGTCTGTCTCCAGAGATGGAGACCAAGAGATCGAGAAGGGGAAAGGAAGTGTCCGAGATAAACCAAGTGAATTTGAGGGCTGGGTGGAAGTTTGAAGTAAAGTCGATGAAATTGACGAGCTCAGCATGGGTGCAGGAAGCAGCAACAATGTAGTGGTCAATGTGGCGAAGGAAAAGTTGGGGAGCAGTACCAGAATAGATTTGGAGCACAGACCGTTCCACATAACCAGTGAAGAGGCAGGCATAGCTGGGGCCCATGTGAGTGCCCATAGCTACACCCTTGGTCTGAAGAAAGTGGGAAGAGCCAAAAGCCAAGTTATTAAGTGTGAGAACCAGTTCCAACAACTGGAGGAGGGTAGTGCTGGTGGGGAACTGGTGAGGTCTATTGTCCAGAAAGTAGCGGAGGGCTTTGAGGCCTTCTTGATGGGGAATGGAGGTGTATAGGGATTGGACATCCATAGTGAAAATGAAGCCGTCATGACTGGGGAACTGGAAGTTATTGAAGAGGTGGAGGGCATGGGACGTATCCCGGATGTAGGTGGGGAGGGACTGAACTATGAGTGACAAAATGGAGCCCAGGTCGGCAGATACAAGTTCGGTGGGACAGGAGCAGGCAGAAACTATGGGTCTACCGGGACATTCGGGCTTGTGTATCTTTGGGAGGAGTTAAAACCAAGCGGTACGTGGTGTGGGAATAATGAGTTTAGCGGCTGAGGATGGAAGGTCTCCGGAGTTGATAAGGGCAGTGATGGTTCGGTAGACAATGGTTTGATGTTTTTTGGTGGGGTCCTGTTCCAGGGGTAAGTAAGAGGAGGTGTCAGAGAGCTGCCGTTTGGCCTCAGTGAGGTAGAGGTCCATCCACCAGACTACTACAGCACCACCTTTGTCTGCGGGTTTGATGGTGAGGTTGGGATTAGTGCGGAGAGAGTGGAGGGCAGTGCCTTCAGAGGGAGTGGGGTTGGAACAGGAGAGAGGAGTGGTGAAGTTGAGACGGTTGATGTCTCGGCGACAGTTGGAGATAAAAAGATCGAGTGCAGGTAGAAGGCCCGGGTGGGGTGTCCAGGAGGAGGAGGAGGGTTGAAGACGGGAGAAGGGGTCATCAGTAGGGGGAGGGGAATCCTTGCCAAAGAAATAGGCTCGGAGACGTAGGCGATGGAAGATGAGTTCAGCGTCATGGCAGTCCCCCCTCCCCCAGCTGCCTATCACCTCCCTCATGGTTCTGCCTCCTTCTACTACCCATTGTGTTTTCCCCCATTCCTTCTTCACCTTTCCTGCCTAACCCCTACCCCACCCCTTTATCTTAACCCTTACTGGTTTTTTGCTGGAACCTACCAGCCTTCTCCTTCCCACCCTCCCCCCATCATCTTTTAGGGGCTCTGCCCCTTCCCTCTTCAATCCTGATGAAAGGTTCTGGCCCGAAACATTGACTGATTGATTCCACAGATGCTGCCCGACTGGCTGCGTTCCTCCAGCATGTTGAGGGTGTTGCTTTGACCCCAGCATCTGCAGAGTATTTTGTGTTTATGGGCCTGAATACAGCTTTTCAAGAAGGCAGGACCCAGCTACATGCTCAAGGCTGCAATAACGGCTGTTCTTCGTGCCAATACCCACATCTCAAAGGCAAACAAAAGGGATTTAATCTGCCATAGAGTCAGATCTATCTTAATCGAAAGAGAAAGCTGAGCACTGTACGGCTTCTGCTCTGGCAGGTTTTGTTGATGCAGGAGAACTGGGAATTTCCAACCTACCTGGAGCTTGACCCTCCCATTCCCGATCTCTGTCTCTTGTTGGCTGGCCTGTATAACGATCCAGTGACTACAGGGCTTTAATCAGATGCTCGGGGAGCCTTTTTGTCTTTTCCTATGCGTTTTTTCTACTTCTAGAGGAGATGATAGAATGAGTTATGTTTTTTTCTCACCAGACATACCATTGACTCTGAGGCAAATCACCATTAATAACGTTTGGCTTAATGCAACCAGCTCGAATATACACAATTGCATTTACTCACCTTGCCTTAGTCAATCTGAAGAAAGAGATTCTGAGGGCGGTTGTGCTCCTTCTCAATGTTCTTAGAAAGAAGGACCTCTCGTGAAGCTCGGGACATCGAGAACTGCAGGTGAATCAAAATGGTCAAAATTATTGGACTCTCCAACATCATCATAAATCAGTCTCCGACTTGAAGTGAAGTGACAGAAACCCTTGTGCTGCATAATGCCACGTTACTGTCTCAATGGAAAGCCCATGGCAATCACTTTGGGAAAAAGAGCATTTTGCACTCACACTACCAGTAACTCAGAAAAATGTTATGTCTATAGAAATATTGTCCGTGAAATTGCAATTGAATTGAAATAAAAAGCTGACTTTGTGAAGACCTTTTCTGTCTTCACAGAAAAGCATAAAATACTAAACATATAGTTCAACACTAAAGTAAATCAAGAGGATGATATTTTTCGCGTTGTATCCACAAAAGCACTGATAAGTGAGAATACAAAGAGACATTGTTACGCAGTGGAAAGAATTCTAACTGGCTGCATCACCATCTGGTATGGAGGTAGGTGGATGACCACTGTACAGGATCGAAATAAGCTGCAGAAAATTATAAACTCAGACAGTCCATCATTGGCACTCGCCTCCCCAACATCCATGACATTTTGAAGGAGCGATGTCTCTTAAAGCCGTCATCTAGCAACACCCAGAATATGCCTTCTTCTGGGAGGATGTATAGGGTCCTGACGGCACACACTCAACGACATCTACGCTTTGGCGATTCCAATGCTTATCCGGACAAGAGCTATCTTTACTGTTAGCTGCCAACTATCCTCTGCGGGATCGACCACACCGTCCACACTTCTATTTCTCTACATTTCAACAACGTGCTTCCATTAACAGACCCTTGCCTTCTGGTTCTACAACTTCTCACTTTCAACTTTAGCTATGCCCCCTAAATTTCTCCTCGAATATATTTTGTTTCTCTCTCTTTAAATAAGATCTTTATATAACAACGTTACACTGGAAATCTTCGCACGCTCTGCTAGATGGCTCCAAAAACTTCTTCGGAAACTTTCCTCACAAATGCACTGGACAGCCAATATGAACTGTGTGCTAACTCTCCATGGCTACATGGTCGGATGGAAACTTGAAAGACCAGCCCGCAACCGGCTGAGCCCCGCACCTTCTTCTCAGAGACCACGGCTCATAGGATTTTATTAGACTCTCTGTACCTTGCGTTAAGCGGTCTTGTGAGGACATCTCATTCAGTGCTGGATGTAGTCAGAAAGGCTGCTAAAGTGAACTAAACGTAAATGAAACTTGTTTCCCTTATTTGTTTTCTGGGTGGTTTACAATAAGCTCTTGTATTGCAGCGCCTCGGGGTTTTCTCATTTGTGACTTGCGTCATGCGGGTCTCTCCTTTATGGAAACACCCTAACCCGACTACTTTTTATTTCTGTTTTGCACTACTTGTTTTAACTTACCTAATTAATATACACATATATACCTACTGTTATTCAGTTTTGTTTTTACATTTATGATATATCGCATTGTACTTCGGCCGCAATTTTAACAAATTTCACGATATATTAAACCTGTTTCTGATCTGATTATCAATTTAGGGCAGTTTGTTGCTGTTGTTACGTCCTCAACTTCATTTTCACTCCAAAACCCACAGATCCCCGATGTAAAATCGCTACATGCTAGCAAAATAGGCGGAAAATTTAGGACAAAAGTAACACCTGTTCAGGAGTTTTCTCAAGTTGTTGGCGCTTTACGGTCGTTTACACCGAGACCCTGCTTACAAACTCGCAGGATGTACTGCCCACAATTGTCTCAATCGAATCGTATTAAATTTATGTAACGGGAATAAATAGACTGAGTTCGTTATTCAAATTCTTGTTTTTACCTGCACTGGATCTTTGATCACGAAGGCTCCGTCAGTGAATGTCCGCTATGATCAGCACTCTCGCTGCGATTTGTACATTCTGTGCTTCCGCTCTCATTCACACTGCATACCTCTCCAAAAGGTACACCCGGATTGATGTGTGTTATCCAATAAGAAATAAAGATATACATGAGATTACTTGTTGCCGGGTGAATATTCTTTTAATTCTGCTGGTTCAGTGTGTGATGAGTACAGACGGTACATTCAGATACAGTGTACTTACAGAACGATTCCTATTAACTACAATAGTTAAATCACCGCAACGTACTCTTTCACACTTGCCAACCGATTTATACCTTCCTCATTTCTTCAGCCAGCCAGCTACACTGAGGATAATTTACCGCAGCCAACTAACTGAACAAGTCATCAATTCATTAAGATGTGGCAGGACAGGCCAGCCGCTGGGGAGAACGGATCCCCAGAATCACGGAGAGAATATTCAAACTGCCTTCTGTGTCAGGATCGAAGCTTGGTTGCAGGGTTTTGCAGATAAATCTATCCAGAACCATGATATCGATGTAGGATTTCATCAGGTCCTAGTGGCAGGAAAAATCAGTTCCAAATGTATCATGAAAGACCTTCCTTCCTCTAAAGTCAGAACTAAATCAGTTTGCTCATGACTGCACAGTATACAATCTCATTCGCAATGAAAACAAATCAATCTTGCACAATGGCAGAGCGGGAGGTGCAGCTGTCCTGTCCTCCTGACCTTCGATGATGTTTGTGCGTGCAATGTGCATGTTTTCTCGTCACCGTGTCGGTATTTTTGGTGTATTCCAGTTTCCTCTCCTATACCAAAGACATGCGGTTTGGTGGGTGAATGGGTTACTGGAAATTGACCCCGGTTTATTTGGACAGGCAACACGAGGTGCTGAATAGCGCGTGGGAGACGTCTATGAACATAAGATAATGTGAGAGACAAACGTTTATAGATGCACAGTGGGGAGTATCCTCACTGGTTGGATTACATTTTATCCAAATTCCACCAACAGATCACCATGGCCACTGGGAGGTAAACAGATTTGATTATGGTTATTCAAACGGACACGGTAATTACAAAGCCATCCCTTTCCCTCATCCTGGTCTCTGTGAGCGCATCTCCATAATGTAAATCCCAGCATTCTAACCACTGCTGAAAATGGAGAAACCAGTCAAGAGAACCGTCACTGTGAGGCCTAATGAGACGATCTCTGTGCTTCAGGACTGTTTTGAATGGATGAACTGGCAAGTGTTCAAAGAATCTGCCAGAAACTGAGAGGATACAGACCTCGAGGAATATGCCTCATTTGTCACTGGCTACATCAGTAAGTGTGCAGACAACATTGGTGACTCAACAACGGTCATTTGATTGTCCAACCCTGAATGGTGAGGAGTGTTTCCTATTAAAAGCCTGGGACACCGCCTTCAATTCTGGTGACATAATAACTCCAGAGTAGCCAGGAAATCATCATCTTAGCATCAAGAGGGCCAAGACCATCTTGTTGCATAAAAGATCAAGAACACCTGTCCAATAATGATTCCCGTCGTATGTGGCTGGAGAGCAAGGACATTGTGCAAAAAAGGACCATGTCGACTCTACCCCTGTACCAGTCATGCCTCCCTCTCTGACACTCTAAACAACTGTTATGCATGCTTTGCGGCATGCAACACAACACCAACCACAAAATCTACCTCTCTCCCAGGTGATCAGTAATTGTAGCAACAGCAAACATGAGAAAGACTCTGCAGAGTCAACCTTACGACGACGGCCAGACCAGAAAATATCCCAGGTCGCGTTCTCAGGGAGTGTGCACACCAGCTCACTGATGTCCTCAGGGATATCTTCAGCACATCACTCATCCAGGCTACAATTCCACATGTTCTGACACAGTCACAGTCATCCCGGTATCAAGGAACTCTACACTTTCAGAACTAAACAACTGCTGCCCTCTGGCACTGACAGCAATCATCATGAAGTGCTTTGAATGGCTGGTAATCAAACATTCCATTCCTGCCACACGAGACAGTCATCAACATGTTCACTGAAAGAACCTTTCTCAAACATATGGCATAGCGTCTGTCATGCACCTGGCCCTGACATACCTAACAAGCAACAACCCTCATGTCAGAAAGCAGTTTCTGCATTTCTGTTCTACATTCAACACTATTGTCCCTCAGATCTTGGTGAACAAACTGCTGCTCCTACTCCACTGTCTAAATACACCACTGTGCAACTGTGTGTTGGACTTCCAAACCAACAGATGTCAGATAGTCAGGATGCACAACTGCACCTTCCTCCCCATCATCCTCAAAATGGGATCCTCCCCAGGGCTGTGTGTTGAGCCCATTAAATGTACACTTTGCTCACACTCAACTGCATAGCCAAAGACGTTATACTAATCACATTGTCATGTTCGCCGATGACATGACAGTGCTGGGGCTCATCATCAACAGCAATGAGATGGATGAGATGTCCTACAAAGAGGAGGTAGAGGATCCTGAGGACTGGTGCTAGGCTAACAACCTCTTCCTCAATGTCACC
This sequence comes from Mobula hypostoma, assembly GCF_963921235.1. Taxonomy (NCBI): domain Eukaryota; kingdom Metazoa; phylum Chordata; class Chondrichthyes; order Myliobatiformes; family Myliobatidae; genus Mobula; species Mobula hypostoma. Next base: position 54,820,182 of record NC_086106.1, on the reverse strand, counting down.
AAGACCAAGGAGATGATTATTGATTTCAGGAGAATTTGCACCAGTCACACCCCTCTTTACATCAGCAGCACAGCAGTGGAATCTGTTAGCAGGTTCAAATTCCTAGGAGTGCATATCTCTCACAACTTATCATAATCCTGGAACACATCCTATATGATCAGGAATGTTCACCAAAGCCTCTACTTTTTAAAGAAGCTGATGTGAGCTGCACTATCAACATCCATACTCAGCTGTTCAATATTTGCACATGAGAGACCACCCCAAGAAGCTGCATCACTGCATGATGTGGAAACTGCACTGTGACAGGCAGGAAGGCTTTGCAAAGGGTTGTGAAAGCAGCCCAATGCATCATTCGTACCAGCTTATCCTCCGTCAAGGACATAAAGTAGATACAGAAAGGCGCCAGTAACATTATGAAGGATCCCCCCCACCGTTTTTGTGACTTGTTTGTCCACTCCCATCAGGGAGGTGGCTACTTGGACCATCAGAAACCAAAATAGTAACTTTGCCCAAGCAGTAAGGCTGATCAACATGTCCACATCTAACCCACCCCTCCACACTTCTACCACCAGCAGTTTATTATTTCCTGTCAGTCACCTTAAGTACGAATGTTCCTGTGCCTTGCATCATTGTATGGCCATACAATCAATATATGTATGTATACAAACTATTTTCCAATTTATATTTATTATGTTTCTCTATTATTATGTTCTTTATTTTATTGTGTTTTTCTTATGCTGCATCAGGTACGAAGTAACAATTATTGATTTCTCCTTTACATTTGTGTACTGGAAATGAAATTAAACTATCTTTGATCATGGCCTGGTACAGGAACACCAATGCTGAGGAATGGAAAAGTCTAAAGAAAATGTTGGATACAGTTCATAATGTCACAGGCAAAGGCCTTCCAACCACTGACCACATTTACAAGGAGCTCTGCCACAAAATGCAACATCCATCATCAAATACAATCCCATCGAGGTAACGCACTCCTGTGACTGCTACTATCAGGCAGATGGCACATAAGGTTTAGGTCCCACACCACCAGGTACAGGGACAGTAATTATCCTACAGCCATCATGCTCCTGAACTGGTGTGAGTAATTTCACTCGCCAGAATCCTGAACTTATTCATGACGTACAAACTCAATTTCAAGGACTATTTAAGACCATTTTCCATAGGAGCAGAATTAGGACATTCAGCCCATCGAGTCTGCTCTGATCTTTCATCATGGCTGGTCGGAGATTCCACTCTACCCTGTACACTGGCCCTTTCACCATATCCTTCGATTGCCCGACTATTCCGTAATCTATCAAGTAACACTTCGAATACACCCACGGAGTTGACCTCCAACTGAATTAGTAGCAGGGCATTTCACAAATTCACTACTCCTTGGCTAAAATATTCCTCCTTGTCTCTGTTCTAAAAGGTTTCTCTTCAATTTAGTGATGTGCCCTTCAGTTCTGATACCCCCACTAGATGAAACGTCCTCTCCACATCCACTTTATCTAGTCCTTTTAACATTCAGAAGGTTTCAATGAAATCCCCATGCATTCTTCTAAATTCAAGTGAGTTAAGGCCCAAAGCTGCCAAACACTCCTTCATTCCTGCAATCATCGACGTGAACCTCCTCTGGACTCTGTCCAATGATATTACACATTTCCTGAAATAAGAGACCCAAAACTGTTGACAATACTCCAAGTCTGGCATGTCACGTACTCCGTGATGGGGATAAAGAACCAGCAGAAATAGAAACCACTTTGGAGTCTCATATTGCTAACAACGAATAATATTTATTAGTAACTATGTAATACAGTAATATCAAAGTAAATAATTCACACAGGTTAGCAATGAATATATATATGTACGCAAGTCAGTAAGTATGGAAATCTAAGTATGAAAACCAAGCTTCTTTAAGTCTAGGGGTAAAAAGATACAGTCTTATGAAGTTGAGTAAAGTTCAGTTCAGGGTATGTAGTTGAGTAGCGGTGGTGGGAGGAGAGAGGAGAGAGGGAGAGAGGGAGAGAGGGAGAGAGCTATGAGTCTTCAGGTGAGCTGTTGCCGTCCATCTTCTCGTCGTCCTCCGAAATCCTTTACAAGTCACCGACTGTGACTTTAACCAGGGGGACCGGTTTTCTGTGGTGGAGCTATCACCCCAGCAAGGGTGGACACATAGACAACTCCCCACCAGTCAACCCCTTCTTCACCGCTGGAATAACAATTTGGATTGATCCGCCAGATCGATCCTCTAAAAACTCACTTTTTCTGCGGGCACAACAATGCTCATTCAGTGTCCAGATCATGTGTCTGAGGTCTGTATCATCTGACCCCCCATTTATCTCACCAGGCTGAGCAGCACCTGCCATTCAAAGAGTCTCTCCTTCCTTTGTCTGCAGAAAAGTGCACAAGCAGGCAACAAGTCCTTGAAAGTAACATCAACAACCTGCTGTCGGTCACCGTAGCAACTTTCAAGCTGCTCAGTGCTGTCTCCAATCCCAGACTCAGTAGAAATCCAAAATTACTCCCAATGCCTTAAAGTGACAGTCCAACTGTTAATCTTCACCTCTCTCTCCTTTCCAAACAAACCATCAATGATGAATGTCTCTCTCTGTCTCTCTTCAAACAGTTAATAGGGGCACTCCTGGATCCCCTCACACTCCCCTTCCTCAGGGAAAAAAAATTTTCGAAGATGATTTTTTTAGAATGTCCATCACAGAGTTTTAAACAATACAGGGAAAGAACATCAGATGACAAAGCAAAAATGGTTACAGTTTTCAACTTAACATCAGGATAAGCAATCAGCTATGATGTTATCAGTACCTTTTACATGTATGATTATCAAATCAAATTCCTGCAATACTAGACTCCAATTTAACAACCTCCTATTTTTATCCTTCATTTTATTTTAAAACACCAGCGGATTGTGATCTGTGTAAACCACAAGAGGTCTTTGGGCAGGATAAGTATAAACTTCAAAATGTTGTAAGGACAGAATAAGTTCCAATAACTCCTTCTCAACAGTTGAATAATTTTTCTGGTGTACATTAAATTTCTTTGAGAAATAAGCTACTGGGTGTTCAATATCATCCACACCCTTCTGTAACAGTACTGCCCCAGCAGCTTCATCACTAGCATCTGTGGTGATTGAGTATGGTTTCGAGAAATCCGGTGCTTTGAGCACAGGATCATAACACAGGATGGTTTTCAAACGTTCAAACACCTCCTGGCAAAGGTCATTCCATGCAAGCCTTTCACTCTTCCCTAGGAGCTTTGTTAGGGGGAGAGCAATGTCAGCAAAGTCCTTACAGAATTTTCTATAATACCCAACCATCCCTAAAAACTTTCTCAAAGCTTTCTTGCTGGTTGGAACAGGAACTTCAGCAATCGCTTGAACCTTGGCCTGTATAGGAGCCAGCTGGCCTTGGCCCACCACATACCCCAGATATGTGACTGGGGCATGGCCAAATTCACTGTTAGCAAGGTTCACCGTAAGATTGGGCTTAGAAAGTCTATCAAACAGTTTCTCTACCACTGCAATATGTTCTTCCCATGTGTCACTCCAGACCACTAGGTCATCAATATAGGCCTCTGTGTTTTCTAGCCCTTTTATCACCAAATTTATCATTCTCTGAAATGTCCCTGGTGCATTTTTCATCCCGAAGGGCAAAACATTGTATTCATACAGCCCTGAGGGTGTAACAAATGTTGAGATTTCTCTGGCCCCGTCAGTCAATGGAACACACCAGTATCCCTTCAACAGATCAATCTTCGTGAGGTACTTAACCTTTCCCACTTTATCAACACAGTCATCCACTCTGGGGATAGGATAAGCATCCGTCTTGGTTATGGCATTAATTTTCCGGTAGTCAGTACAGAATCTCATGCTACCGTCCAGCTTAGGTACAAGGACGCATGGTGATGCCCAGTCTGAGGTAGATGGCCTAATAATACCGGTTGCTAGCATGTACCCGATCTCTTTTTCAACTTCTTTATTTTTCTCGAAGTTCATTCTGTAAGGATGCTGTTTAATGGGCTGAGCTGAATTCAGAATGACATCATGCACTGCCCCGGTGTATCGTCTTGGTGCGTCAGGAAATAGATCTTTGTGCTTCCTAATTAGCTCCTGCAATTGCTCTCTTTGTGCAGGCCTGAAACGACTAACCTTATCAGTAAGGTCCTTTAAGATAAGGGAATTCGTAAGTCTCGTGGATACAATACTCAGTTTAGTGAAATGATTTTTTCCTCATTATCAAATTCCTCAGCCCTCTTTGTTTTCGTGCTCGTACCTACTGGTACCGCCTCAGAATCATGATACAGTTCCAACATATTAACGTGAACCAGCTGCGTGGCCTTCTTCCTGTCAGGAGTTTCAATAACATAATTCAAAGAATCAATTTTCTTCACTATGCAGTATGGCCCATGGAATTTTGCTTGGAGGGGTATGGTCACAAGAGTGAAAGCACCAGTACTTTGTTTCCAACTTCAAACACTTGCTCCCTTGCTCTCTTATTAAACCACTGTTTCATTTTAATTTGGGAGTGTTGCAGATTCTTCCTGGCAAGGTCGTAGGCCTAGTTAAGACTTTCTCAGAATTTTAAAACATAGACTAACACATTGACACACACGTCTGGGTTAGACCATTGCTCCCTGAGCAGGGTCAAAGGTCCTTTGGGCCTATGGCTGAAAATGAGCTCAAATGGGCTGAACCGTAAGGACTCTTGAATGGTGTCCCTCACAGCAAAAAGTAGTAAGTGTATCCCCTCATCCCAGTCCTTGTCATTCTTATGGCAGTAGGTCTTAATCATAGATTTTAAACTGGAATGAAACCTTTCCAGAGCCCCTTGAGGCTCTGGGTGGTAAGCAGATGACACAATCTGTTGAGCTCCCAGCTCAGACACTACTTGCTGGAATATTTTTGAAGTGAAGTTGCTACCCTGGTCGAATTGAATTTCTTTGGGTAAATCTGCCAGTGCGAAAAACTTGCTGAGTGCTTTTACCACAGTCTTGGCCTGGATGTTTCTGAGAGGCACAGATTCTGGGACACTAGATGCAGCGCACATTATTGTTAACAAATACTGATTACCAGCTGCAGTCTTTGGCAAAGGACCTACACAATCCACTATGACCCTGGAAAAAGGTTCACCAAAAGCAGGTATTGGCCGAAGTGGTGCTTTTGGAATGGCCTGGTTAGGTTTTCCCACCACCTGACACGTATGACACTCTCTACAGTAATTGACAATATCTCTCCTCATGTTAGGCCAATAAAACTCCCTCAGGATCCTGTGCACCATCTTTTTTATTCCAAAATGTCCCCATAAAGGCATCTTATGGGCCAGGTTTAAAATTTCAACCCTATGAACCTTTGGAACCACCACCTGGTGCACAATAGCCCAATCCTCACTCGCAGGCACAGTGGCTGGTCTCCACTTCCTCATCAACACCACAGCCTTAAGATAATACCCCAATGTTTCTTTCTGAACCTCCTCCTCAGAGAGAGCTGTCTCTTTTAAAGCCACAATTTCCAGATCTTTATTCTACTCCTCTATAAACTCCTTCCTTGACAAGGACAGGTCTTTCCTCTCCTCCTTGTTCTCCTCAGCCTTACTAACTCCCAAATCCTGTTGGTTTTGGGACAGTCAGAAAGTCTCAGGTAAATCAATATTAGCAGCAGCAGCCTATCTGGACATGCTTCGTGTCACTGCACACGCGGGATACACATCAGCATCTCTGGCCGGGTCCTCAGCAGCAGCAGGCTTACTTGTGAGCTGAACTGTTGGGTAATCATCCCCACCTGCAAGGTTATTACTGAGTAAGACATCAACATGGTCTATCGATAGCTCAGATTGGACCCCTATTATGATTGGTTTCGACACTAAGTCGCATTTCAAGATTATCTTGTGCAAAGGCACGGCCTCTGTTCCCTTTCCAATGCCCTTAATGATGTTTACTTTTCCAGTGTCTGTCTCCGCACCAAATTCCAAAACATTCTTTAATATCAATGACTGGAAAGCTCCAATATCTCTCCATATTCTATCTGGACTGGGTTTGATCCTCCTTCACAGACACAAACCCTTCGGAAATAAATTTATCGAGTCCTTCCTGAACACGGTTCGACCCCCTTTTCTTCAGCGGTGTTTTAGCTGTCTGAACACAGCCATTTGGGGTTTTCTCTTTCTCCTTTCCATTCCCCCTTTTCATAGCAAACAATTCGATCCCACATGGCCAGGTTTTCCACAAGAGTAACACTTAAAACTGGGAAATTTTTCCCCCGACTGTTTCCCTTCCTCCTTACTTTTATCACTAATCCCCAGTTTACGCTCTGGTTTAGCCACTGGATTATCTCTACTCCCTTGTGGCTTACTCTTAGTGGGGAAAAATTTAACTTTATGAGTTAGGGTCCATTTGTCTGCTAACTCAGCAGCTTCTGACAGTGTCGCCGCCCCTTTTTCATCTAAGTGCGACCTTATCTCAGCCGAGACGCAGTTTTTAAACTCTTCAATCAACATTAACTCTCTCATGTTGCCAACACTTTCAATCGCCCCTTTTGAAGCACACCACTGATCAAAGTATACCTGTTTCTCATGGGCAAACTCCACATACGTTTGGTTCCAGGACTTTCTCAAGCCTCGAAACCTTTGTCTGTACACCTCTGGGACTATCTCATAAGCCTTGAATACAGCATCCTTCACTTTATCATAATCCTTTGCGTCTTCAAGAGACAGGGCTGCATATGCTTGCAGAGCCTTCCCCTTTGCAACACTCTGTAAGAACACATCCCATTGCGCCCACGGCCACTTCCGATTATGGGCCACTTTCTCGAAATGTAGGAAATACCTATCAATTTCTGCTTCATCAAATGGAGTTACTAACTTAATTTCTCGACTGACACTAAACCACTGCTCATGGTTCACCATCTGAGCGTTCTGTTGCCATCTCTCCCTTTCAAATGCTCTCTGTCTCTCTGCCTCTTCTCTCTGTTTCTCTGCCTCTCTAACCTCATGGATCCTCTGTTTTTCTGTGGCCTCAGCCTCGAGCTGCAGTAATTCCAATTTCAGTTTCAACCGAGCTTCAGCCTCAGTATGTACACTACCTTCAGCAAATAACTCTAACGCCTCCTCCTCAAACGTTCCCTTAGCTACATAATGCTGGGCTATTATCATCTGCAACTGAACTTTCCTCATTTTAGTGGTCATCCTTAGTTTTAACCTTTGAGCAATTCCCAACTGCAAATCCCTCTTAGCATCCTTCAACGCCTCAGGGGTTGGTTCTGCCATAAATTTATTAACTTCAAACTCCATTTCTGCTGATATTCCACACAACCAAATCAAAAAGAATTTTCCCCAATCAATTCAAACCAGCCTTCCAATCAATTTGTTCATATCGCGGACGCAGGCCCTGATTTTGTCACGTACCCCATGACAGGGATAAAAAACCAGCAGAAATAGAAACCACTTTGGAGTCTCGTATTGCTAATATTTATTAGTAACTATGCAATACGGTTAAATCAAAGTAAATATTTCACACAGGTTAGCAATGAATATATATATATATGTATATATATATATACACATATACATATAAGTACGCAAAACAGTAAGTGTGGAAATATATGTATGAAAACCAAGCTTCTTTAAGTCCAGCAGTAAAAACATATAGTCTTACAAAGTTAAGTAAAGTTCAGTTCAGTTCAGTTCATGGTATGCAGTTGAGTAGCAGTGGAGAGGGAGAGTGTGTTGAGTCTTCAGATGAGCTGTTGCCGTTGATCTTCTCGTCGTCCTACGAAATCCTTTACAAGTCACCGACTGTGACTTTAACCAGGGGGACCGGTTTTCTGTGGTGGAGCTATCACCCCAGCAAGGGTGGACACATAGACAACTCCCCACCAGTCAACCCCTTCTTCACCGCTGGAATAGCAATTTGGATCGATCCGATTGATCGATCCCCTAAAAACCCACTTTCTCTGTGGGCACAACAATGCTCACTCAGTTTCCAGATCATGTGTCTGAGGTCTGTATCATCTGACCTCCCATTTATCTCACCAGGCTGAGCAGCACCTGTCATTCAAAGAGTCTCTCCCTCCTTTGTCTGTAAAGAAGTGCAGAAGCAGGCAATAAGTCCCTGAAAGTAACATCAACAACCTGCTGTCGGTCACCGTAGCAACTTTCGAGCTGCTCAGTGCTGTCTCCAATCCCAGACTCAGTAGAAATTCAAAATTACTTCCAATGCCTTAAAGTGACAGTCCAACTGTTAATCTTCGTCTCTCTCTCTCCTTTCCAAACAAACCATCAATGATGAATGTCTCTCTCTGTCTCTCTTCAAACAGTTAATAGGGGCACTCCTGGATCCCCTCACAGGCATTACTTGTGTCTTATAAAGCTTCAAGCATTATCTCCCTGTTTTTATATTCTATTCCCCTTGAAATAAGTGCTAACAATGCATATGCCTTCTTTAACGCAGACTCAACTTATGAATTACCCTTCTGGGAGTCTTACACAAAGAATCCAAGGTTCGTTTGCACAACTGATATTTGAATGTTCTCTCCATTTAGATAATAATCTGCACTATTGTTCTTTTTAACAAACTGCCACTTTTTTGCCAATTCTTCTAATGTCTAAGTCCTGCTGCGATCGCATTGCTTCCTCAGTACTACCTACCCTTCCACCTGTTGTTGTACCATCTGCAAACTTTGCCACAAAGTCATCAATTCCACTATCTAAATCATAGAAACATAGAAACATAGAAAATAGGTGCAGGAGTAGGCCATTCGGCCCTTCGAGCCTGCACCGCCATTTATTATGATCATGGCTGATCATCCAACTCAGAACCCCGCCTCAGCCTTCCCTCCCTACCCCCTGATCCCCATAGCCACAAGGGCCATATCTAACTCCCTCTTAAATATAGCCAATGAACTGGCCTCAACTGTTTCCTGTGGCAGAGAATTCCACAGATTCACCACTCTCTGTGAGAAGAAGTTTTTCCTAATCTCGGTCCTAAAAGGCTTCCCCTTTATCCTCAAACTGTGACCCCTTGTTCTGGACTTCCCCAACATCGGGAACAATCTTCCTGCATCTAGCCTGTCCAATCCCTTTAGGATTTTAAACGTTTCAATCAGAACCCCCCTCAATCTTCTAAATTCCAACGAGTACAAGCCCAGTTTATCCAGTCTTTCTTCATATGAAAGTCCTGCCATCCCAGGAATCAATCTGGTGAACCTTCTTTGTACTCCCTCTATGGCAAGGATGTCTTTCCTTAGATTAGGGGACCAAAACTGCACACAATACTCCAGGTGTGGTCTCACCAAGGCCTTGTACAACTGCAGTAGTACCTCCCTGCTCCTGTACTCGAATCCTCTCTCTATAAATGCCAGCATAACATTCACCTTTTTCACCGCCTGCTGTACCTGCATGCCCACTTTCAATGACTGGTGTATAATGACACCCAGGTCTCGTTGCACCTCCCCTTTTCCTAATCGGCCATCATTCAGATAATAATCTGTTTTCCTATTTTTGGCACCAAAGTGGATAACTTCACGTTTATCCACATTAAATTGCATCTGCCATGAATTTGCCCACTCACCCAACCTATCCAAGTCACTCTGCATCCTCTTAGCATCCTCCTCACAGCTAACACTGCCACCCAGCTTCGTGTCATCTGCAAACTTGGAGATGCTGCATTTAATTCCCGCATCCAAGTCATTAATATATATTGTAAACAACTGGGGTCCCAGCACTGAGCCTTGCGGTACCCCACTAGTCACTGCCTGCCATTCTGAAAGGTCCCGTTTAATCACACTCTTTGCTTCCTGTCTGCTAACCAATTCTCCATCCACATCAATACCTTACCCCCAATACCGTGTGCTTTAAGTTTGCACACTAATCTCCTGTGTTTGACCTTGTCAAAAGCCTTTTGAAAATCCAAATATACCACATCCACTGTTTCTCACCTATCCACTCTACTGGTTACATCCTCAAAAAATTCTATGAGATTCGTCAGACATGATTTTCCTTTCACAAATCCATGCTGACTTTGTCCGATCATTTCACCACTTTCCAAATGTGCTGTTATCACATCTTTGATAACTGACTCCAGCAGTTTCCCCACCACCGACGTTAGGCTAACCGGTCTATAATTCCCCAGTTTCTCTCTCCCTCCTTTTTTAAAAAGTGGGGTTACATTAGCCACCCTCCAATCCTCAGGAACTAGTCCAGAATCTAAAGAGTTTTGAAAAATTATCACTAATGCATCCACTATTTCTTGGGCTACTTCCTTAAGCACTCTGGGATGCAGACCATCTGGCCCTGGGGATTTATCTGCCTTTAATCCCTTCAATTTACCTAACACCACTTCCCTACTAACATGTATTTCGCTCAGTTCCTCCATCTCACTGGACCCTCTGTCCCCTACTGTTTCTGGAAGATTATTTATGTCCTCCTTAGTGAAGACAGAACCAAAGTAATTATTCAATTGGTCTGCCATGTCCTTGCTCCCCATAATCAATTCACCTGTTTCTGTCTGTAGGGGACCTACATTTGTCTTTACCAGTCTTTTCCTTTTTACATATCTATAAAAGCTTTTACAGTCAGTTTTTATGTTCCCTGCCAGTTTTCTCTCATAATCTTTTTTCCCCTTCCTAATTAAGCCCTTTGTCCTCCTCTGCTGACATCTGAATTTCTCCCAGTCCTCAGGTGAGCCACTTTCTCTGGCTAATTTGTATGCTTCTTCTTTGGAATTGATACTATCCCTAATTTCTCTTGTCAGCCATGGGTGCACTACCTTCCTTGATTTATTCTTTTGCCAAACTGGGATGAACAATTGTTGTAGTTCATCCATGCGATCTTTAAATGCTTGCCATTGCATATCCACTGTCAATCCTTTGTGTCATTTCCCAGTCTATCTTAGCTAATTCATGTCTCATACCTGCAAAGTTACCCCTCTTTAAGTTCAGAACCTTTGTTGCTGAATTAACTATGTCACTCTCCATCTTAATGAAAATTTCCACCATATTATGGTCACTCTTACCCAAGGGGCCTCTCACGACAAGATTGCTAATTAACCCTTCCTCATTGCTCAAAACCCAGTCCAGAATAGCCTGCTCCCTGGTTGGTTCCTCGACATGTTGGTTCAAAAAACCATCCCGCATACATTCCAAGAAATCCTCTTCCTCAGCACCTTTACCAATTTGGTTCACCCAATCTACATGTAGATTGAAGTCACCCATTATAACTGCTGTTCCTTTATTGCACATGTTTCTAATTTCCTGTTTAATACCATCTCCGACCTCACTACTACTGTTAGGTGGCCTGTACACAACTCCCACCAGCGTCTTCTGCCCCTTAGTGTTACGCAGCTCTACCCATATCGATTCCACATCTTCCCAGCTTATGTCCTTCCTTTCTATTGCATTAATCTCTTCTTTAACCAGCAACGCCACCCCACCTCCCCTTCCTTCATGTCTATCCCTCCTGAATATTGAATATCCCTGAACGTTGAGCTCCCATCCTTGGTCACCCTGGAGCCATGTCTCTGTGATCCCAACTATATCATAATCATTAATAACAATCTGCACTTTCAATTCATCCACCTTATTACGAATGCTCCTTGCATTGACACACAAAGCCTTCAGGCGCTCTTTTACAACTCTCTTAGCCCTTATACAATTATGTTGAAAAGTGGCCCTTTTTAATGCTTGCCCTGGATTTGTCGGCCTGCCACTTTTACTCTTCTCCTTAGTGCTTTTTGCTTCTACCCTCACTTTACACCCCTCTGTCTCTCTGCACTGGTTCCCATCCCCCTGTTGTGAACTAACCTCCTCACGCCTAGCCTCTTTAATTTGATTCCCACCCTGCAACCATTCTAGTTTAAAGTCACCTCAGTAGCCCTCGCTAACCTCCCTACCAGGATATTGGTCCCCCTAGGATTCAAGTGTAACCCGTCCTTTTTGTGCAGGTCACGCCTGCGCCAAAAGAGGTCCCAATGAACCAAAAACTTGAATCCCTGCCCCCTGCTCCAATCCCTCAGCCACGCATTTATCCTCCACCTCATCGCATTCCTACTCTTACTGTCGCGTGGCACAGACAGTAATCCCGAGATTACTACCTTTGCGGTCCTTTTTCTCAACTCCCTTCCTAGCTCCCTATATTCTCCTTTCAGGACCTCATCCCCTTTCCTACCTATGTCATTGGTACCTATATGTACCACGACCTCTGGCTCCTCACCCTCCCACTTCAGGATATCTTGGACACGATCAGAAATATCCCGGACCCTGGCACCAGGGAGGCAAACTACCATCCGGGTCTCTGGACTGCGTCCACAGAATCGCCTATCTGACCCCCTTACTATCGAGTCCCCTATCACAACTGCCCTCCTCTTCCTTGCCCTACCCTTCTGAGCTACAGGGCCAGACTCTGTGCTGGAGGCACGGCCACTGTCGCTTCCCCCAGGTAAGCTGTCCTCCCCAACAGTACTCAAACAGGAGTACCTATTGTTAAGGGGCACAGCCACCGGGGTACTCCCTACTACCTGACTCTTCCCCTTCCCCCTCCTAACCGTGACCCACTTGTCTGCCTCCCGTGGCCCCGGCGTGACCACCTGCCTGCAACTCCTCTCTATCAACTCCTCACTCTCCCTGACCCGAGATATGGATTTGGCTGTTCCGTGGCTCACCAAGGTTACCAGCCGCTTCGAGTCTTCGAGCCACCCCGGACCTAGCTCCCTTCCTGTCCCTTGCCTCCATCAGGTAAGCCAGGCCGATTGCCGTTACCCTGCAGTTGGGTCTGTCCCTTCCTGTCCCGTGCCTCCGTCGGGTAAGCCAGGCCATTTGCCGTTTCTCTGCGGTTGTGACTGTCCCTCCCTATCCTTGCCTAGTTGGGGTGGAGTCCCGCGTCCTGCCCAGGAGTTGCCTCGAAATATTCTTGCCCCGTCATGTCCTCATCTAGTCTCCAAGACCCCGGGTCTCCAAGAACCAAGCCTCGTCACATCTCCGCCTGGTCCCCAAGAACCCAAGCCTCGTCACATCTTCACCTGGTTTTAGCATCCGATCCCGAGTCAAGACCCAGATTCTGTGTCCTTGTCCAGCCTCTGGCTCAGAGTCCACGCCCAGGCGCCTTGTTCCCAATCCCTCGTCCTGGTCCTGCTTCCCTAGCCTAGTTTTTTTTTTCCTGTCCCTGCTCCTAGTCTGCATCCTCTCCTGTCATTTAGTTTTGTCTGTACCTGTTCCAAGTACTTCAGTGTCTGTGTCTTGCATTTGGGTCTATTCCCAACGCCCCCCTTATGACACTATATGATGCACAATCATTAATGTCTTTATTTTTTTAGGAATTTAAGAAATGGATGCTTCATAAAAGAATTGTAGTAATTTACCTACAAGTAAGTCGTCCTTAAAAATTTTACATAGCCATGGTGAAAGTAAATTTGAAAAAGATTTGTAAAATTCTACTGTAAATCCATCCAAACCTGGTGCTTTTCCAGTATTCATCGCAAAAATAGCTTTCTTAATATCATCTTCCGTAATGGCTGCATTTAGTTCTTAGCGTTCATTAAGTGGTAATTTCTGAATGTTCAATTTGCTTAAAAATTCATACATAATGGTTGACTCTTCAGGAAATTCCGATTGATATAGAGAGGTATAAGAGTCTTGAAAAGATTTATTAATTTCATCATGATCAACTGTCAAGGTACCATCACATTTAGAAACTTTACTAATCAAACATTTAGTCAAAGCAGCTTTCAGTTGGTCTGCCAATAATTCACCCGATTTATTACCAGGTACCTGTATATAAAATTGACACTTAGTTTTAAGTAATTGATTTTCAATCGGGGAGGTTAATAACAAATTATGTTGCATCTGAAGTTCAACCCTCTTTTTATACAGTTCTAAATTAGGAGCAACAGAATACTTTTTTTATCAATTTCTTTAATCTTATCAAACAATGTACATATTTCATTATTAATTCATTGTTTCAATCCAGCAGAATATGAAATAATTTGCCCAAAAATATATACTTTAAAAGTATCCCACAATATTCCACTGGAAATTTCATCCATAGAATTAGTTGAAAAGGAAAAATCAATCTGTTCTTTAATAAAATTGGTAAAATTTGAATCCTGAAGTAAAATGGAATTGAACCTCCATTGTCTAGCACTAGAAATTATGTCAGTGAGTTTAATTGATAGTTTCAGAGGTGCATGGTCAGAAATAGTACTTGCATCATATACAGATGCAATAACAGATGAAATTAATCAAGAATCAATAAAAAAATCAATTCTCGAATAGCTATGATATACATGGGAGAAAAAAGAGAACTCTTTCTCCTTGTGATGCAACAGCCTCCAAACATCTAAGATTCCGGAATCAACTGAAAAGGAGTTTATAAATATAATGGATTTGTTCAGAGTATTTGATTAGAGGCAGACCTATCCATCAAAGGGTCAAAGCAACAATTAAAGTCTCCATCAATTCTCAACTTATATTCGTTTAAATTAGGAAAAGATGCATATAAATGCTTAAAAAATTCAGGATAATCAGTATTTGGTGCATAAATATTAACCAAAATAACTTTTTGATCATAAAGTAAGCCAGTAATTAGCAAAAATCTACCATTTTGGTCTGAAATTGTTTCATAATGAACAAATGAAATCGAGGAATCTATAAAAATAAAGACTCCTTTACCTTAGATTGTGAATTACATTGAAACTGTTTCTCTTCCAAAACCTAAAAAAACACACTGATTATCCATTCTCCTCACGAGTCTCCTGAGCAAAGTTAATCTGAGCATTCAGTTTACGAAAGACATTAAAAATCTTCTTCCGTTTAATCAGATGATTCAAACCATTTATATTCCATGCAACAAAATTAAGAACATTATCCATTTTAGTAAAATAAGCCAAATGGTATGCAAAGGGTTAACGTTACTGCACAGGAAACCCATGACTCAGGAAGAGGAAAAAGTTTAAAGAGAAATTGGAATCTATGACTCTTCAGACATATTTGTAGTTTCAGAACATCCCACTTGGAAAATACTAATCTAAAAGAAATACAATCCCCACCCACCAAGCCTGACAAAAAAACTGGCCACAGCCAGCCAGTACACTAACTAATCCCAAATACATTACCCCCAGCTCTCATGAAGACATAACTCCAAATGGAAGGAATGTAATAAACCACCCACAGACAAAACCTTATGAGAGAAATATCAAGAAATGGACAAAACAAATATTGAAAAAGAGAACCCTGTCATTGCGAAACATTTTGAAAGTCGAAATCTTGAAAAATGAAGCAAAATACAATCCTATTGATATTTCAAAAAAAGAACAATCTGTCGCCAAGTCAGAATGTTAAAGGAAAAGTTAAAAATATTTACATAAAATAATAAAAGAGAAAAGAATTCTTAACATCAAAGCATAATAAACATCTATACTTCAAAAAAAATACAGGTATAATCCAGCCGAGAATGAGAATTCCCGAACTTTAAAGGCAAATCTACACATTAGTTTTAAACTAATAGACAACTAGATTCAAACATGAGAAAGCAGTAAATTTATTAAACAGTTGAAAATTAGTCAAGTTCTTCACGAAATTGACGTGCCTTTGCCACTGATTTAAACCATTTACGTGATTTATCTGGCAAAACAACCCTTAAACACGCAGGATATAATAACACAGGTTGTAATTTCTTTTGGTATAATTCCAACATCACCGACTTAAAAAGAGACCTCTCTTATAACAACTCTGGACTAAAATCTTCCACCAAATGAAATTTGAGATCCTTGTGCTCAATGACACCTTTCCGACGTGCAACTCGAATTAACTGCTCCTTAGTATGCACATAGTGGAATCGTAGAAGAACTGCTCTTAAATCTTTAAATCTTTTGGAGATTTAACTCTTAACGAGCGATGAGGGCGGTCTAGTATAGGGGAGCTGGAAAACACTTCAGTATGCAATACCTCCATTAAATATTGAGCAAATATTTTGGTGGGATCGCCACTTTCAACATCCTCACGATGTCCTATAATTCATAGATTCTGTCTGTGACTGTGATTTTCCAGGTCAATGATCTTGGCTTTATATCGTTCCAGCATTTGAGTGGTCGAGAATACCTTCTTTTCCAACGAGCTTAATCTACGGTCTCTTTGTCTGCCACTTTCATCAAGATCCGAAATTAGTTGTTGCTTTTCATTCTCACGTTTACTTGCTCCAAGATGATCTTCAGTATTATTTAACTTTATCTCGAGATTAGAAAATCTTTCATTAAATTTATCACGTTTGTCATCCAAAAGCTTGGATATAACTTCAAAAGTCAGTTGTACCTGTTTAGACTGTTTAGGGTCGCCTCCTTCTCCTCCATTTCCATCGTCGGCTTCCTCGCTCTTAGCAAGTGCCTTTTTCCCTCTGGTTGCCATTTCCAAGAATTAAAGGTCAAAATTCAAGCATACAAAAATAATGTAAACACTTCAATATGAATACTAAACGGGTGGTAAATAAATGAAAAAAAAGAATGGAGCAAAGTCAAGTGCGACTTACTCCATCTAATGCTTTAAGAGAGTCCCGGATCATGTGATTCTTGTAAGGTCATTGACCAATGCATCCGCTGTCTCTTCAGCAACCTCCTTTCGGACTCTGGGATGTTGTCCATTTGGTCCAGGTGACTTATCCACCTTAAGACCTTTCTGGTTGCCTTGCAATTTCTTTCCTTTGTAACAGAAATGACAATCACTCCTGCTTCCTGACACTCATGGACCGCTGACATACAGCTAGTGTCTTCCACTTACAACTCATATTCTCGGTGTTAATTGTACTTTTTCTTCTTTGGCATATTGGTCTTTGTTTATACTGAGTTTGTCATGAATTCTATTGCATTTGTTTATTTTCCTGTAAGTGAGAGAGATATACACTACAGACAGAGAGACTGATAGCCTGCATCTATATCTTCCTCCCGTCCAGGATCAACTCAGATTAAGTCCTTCAGAACGCAGAGAATCAATTCCCACCCCTGTGAATCCACTCATTACCATCTGTGGAAATCACTTGGTCAAACCCAGCATCATGTACATAATCACATTTACAGTATAACAATTGAAAGAAATGGCTAAACAGGTTTGTAAATTTGCACCACCTCCCACTGGTATACCTTTCTTCAATAATACCTACCAACAAATGGAACTACATGGTCTGGAGGACTTGGAGAAAATGAAGTTAATACCCATGTGTCTGACCCCCATGATACATTCTGCTTTGCCCAATGCCCGGGATGGAGATGGTGCCCAAGGAATTTAAGGCAGTGAACCTGACTGCCATTTGTCACAACAGCGGGATCACTGTGGACAGCTAAATTAAAATTAGACAATGGAAGATTGGACATCTATTACCATTTGCCACAGAACTTTGGACACACTTCATCTGAGTGCTTGGACAAGTTGAATAAATCAGGCTAAATACACAGGCTCAGGTAAACTGGACAAGGACACTAATGTCATATGCAACTGAGAGTCAGGCAAGAGTGTGAAAGAAGTTTGAATCCATTGACAACCTGAACTGATTGTAGATTTTAGGAAGGAGTAGAAAGATAAATACACACTAGTCTCATTGAAGAATGTGGTGGATAGATTGGGCAGCTTCACCTACCTGGGTGTGAATATTTTGCAGGATCTATCCTGGGCCAGAACATAGAGGCAATCATGAAGAATGCTTGACACAATCTTATTAAAGGAGATTCAGCATGTAATCAAAGACTAGCAAACTTTGACAGATGTACAGTAGAAAGCATTCTGACTGGTTATATCATGGAAACTCAAATGTACAAGAATGCAAAATGCTACAGAGAGTAGTGGTCTCAGCAAGTTCTATCATGGGTACACCTCAACCCACCATCAAGGTCATCTATAAGAAGTGATGTCTTACCTTCCACAAATGCCTGCGGCAAAGAATTCCACAGATCCACCCTTCTCTAGCTACATAAATTCCTCCTCATCTCTGTTCTAAAAGGAAGCCCTTCTATTCTGAGACTGTGTCCTCTGGTACAAGACTCGTCCACCAGAGGAAACATCCGTTCCACATCCACTCTAATTGAATCTTCAAATACTAAAATGAATCTCAGCGGCTTGGACGCACCCTGGCATTTTGGTAAAATGTGTTCAAACTGTACTCTTACACGTTTCGTGTCGTTGAATTAATGTTTTCAGTTGGTCTGCCAATGACTACTGGCTATGGACTGTGCCAAAATGTCAAGAGAAGGTTTGCCACAATGAATGTAGCAACTGGAACATCTGCATTCTCTCGAGTCCTAGTGATGCACTGCGTGGAGATAAATGAATAATGAGTTTCCGAGAGGCTGAATGCTGATGCCACATTAGTGCACAATATCTACCCTCACACCACCTTCTGCCAATTGACGTATTCTTTTTTTTTATCTTTGCCAAACGATTCTGAGGAACTATAATTGTTTCAACTCATCTAGTTTGGAGAGATCATTTTGGCGTTGCCACCAAGCATCAGCAAATCACCTCGATGCGTGTCACTTTCCCCGGGAACTGAGCCCGGATAGTGAAAAGAGTAATCTTCTCAGAAAACGCATGTAGGTGCTGAATGTTCATACTGATAGTATATTCAAACTTGAAACTATATTGTCACAGAGCAGTATGCCCACGCACATACCTTGTTTATATTTTGCCATTTTTAAGCCATGCTTGAAAACAAGCGGTGCAGATAGATCTTATTCATTTATAGTTCTTGAGAAAATCGGTATTGGATGGAGTGGAAATCACGAGTACTCCTCTGTTTAACACAAGCATTGTCTGATACAGCCAAATAATTTGCTATTGGAATGAATAATGACAAAAACGACTGTCGGAACAAAAACCAATCTGTCTCCAAATAATGTAGGTGGACTTCGTTCGCAGATACTCTGATCCGTTTTCGTGTTTAATTTTATAAATGGGATCAAAACAGACAAATGATAATTGGATTGTTGGTAAAATGAATAATTTGGAAATCAAAGCAGATAGCAGCTATTTTGTCCCAGTGGTATACTTTTTCCTGAAAATTTTCACTCACATTTTTACAAAAATTCACTGAAGAAAAGAATCTGATTATGAAGGATTGTAATTTTTGCAGAACAATAGGACTACGAAAGCATCAGAAGTCTATAGAGGAAATAATTATTTCAGAATATCTCCCTCTTACCTGGTCACACTTCAATATGAGTCTGTACATAGCAGGAAAATATGTGCAAGTGGTCGGTTCTTTATTATGTGAAAGAGAAAAAAAAATCTAGTATTTTATCAACGCCCAAAATCCTGGAATAATTCCAAGTATTTCATCGCATAGAACACTCCGATTTCATCGATTTTTAAGGCATTCGCCCACCATAAAACAGCAAGTCTAACCAGTACAGAGTTTAAAACGGCTGATAAAGATACATTGCAATTTTGCGGGAATTTTCGATATGATATTGTGACTGGGTCCTGAATTACCCCTATGAATTGTGCTTGATTACCCCTATGAGCAGTGCTTTTGAAGAGAGAGAGAGAGTTAGTTAACACCGATATCTTGTTTTGAAAAGAGAGAGAGAAAGAGAGAGAGAGAGAAAGATGAAGACTAACTGTTGGACTGTCACTTTAAGGCACTGGGAGTAACTGTTGGATTTCTGCCGAGTTCGATGGACCGAGCAGCTTGTACGTCACTACGGTGACCGAGGGCGGCATTATTTGAAGGACAATCGATGTTATGATTTTCGGAGGCGTGTTTATGCTTCGCAAGGACATTTGCCTGCTAGTGCATTTCTTGCACAGACAAAGGAAGGAGGAGTTATTTGAATGACAGTTGGTACTCAGTACGGTGAGATAAATGGGAGGTCAGATGCTATAGACCTCAGATACATGTTTGGGACACTGAATGAGCTTTGTTGTGCCCGCAGAAAAAGTGGGTTCTTGGAGGATCGATCAGGCGGATCGATGAGTGGCTCTTGCAGTGAGAAAAGGGATTGCCTGGTGGGGAGTTGTCCATGTGTGTCCCCTGCCTGGGTTGATAGCTCCACCACAGAAAAACCGGTCACCTTTGTTGTGGTCACAGTCGGTGACTTTTAAAAGATTTCGGAGGACACCGGGAAGATCGACGGCGTCAGCTCATCTGAAGACTAAAAGCTCTCTCTCTCTCTCTCTCTCTCTCTCTCCCCATCACTACTCAACTCAATACCACGAACTGAACTGAACTTTACTCATCATCATAAGACTGTATCTTTTTACCCCTAGACTTGAAGAAGCTTGGTTTTTCATATGTATATTTCCACACTTACTGATTTACTTACTTATATATATATATATATATATATATATATATATATAAAATCATTGCTAACCTGTTTGATATATCTACATTTATATTACTGTATTGCGTAGTTACTAGTAAATATTATTAGTTAATAGCAATACTGGACTCCAATGTGTTTTTCATCTCTGCTGGTTCTTTATTCCCGTCACGGGGTACGTGACAAAATTGGGGCCTGTGTCCATGATATGAACAAATTAGTGGGAGGCTTCTTTGAATTGATTGGGGGAAATTCCCTTTTGATTAGGTTGTGTGGAAAGACAGCCGAAATGGATGTTAGGACACTTCTAGCATCGCCAAACCCTGTGGTTTTGAAGAGAGCTAAAAAGGATGATGTGCGGGACATTGCTAAGGAATTGAGAATTGAAGTAAAGAATGGTATGACTAAGGTAGAAATTCAAAGAAAAATAGTTGAATATTACATTTCAATGAAACAATTTACTGAGGATGTATTGAAAATGTTTGCTGAAGGTAAGGTATTTACTGAGACTGTGGTTCATTTTTAGATTTTTTTAGATTATGAGAACACTCAGTCCTCTTTTATTGTCATTTAGAAATGCATACATGCATTAAGAAATGATACAATGTTTCTCCGGAGTGATATCACAGAAATCAGGACAGACCAAAGACTAACACTGACAAAACCACATTATTATAACATATAGTTACAGCAGTGCAAAGCAATACCATAATTTGATGAAGAACAGTCCATAGGCACAGTAAAAAAATAGTCTCAAAGTCCCCAGTTGATCGACTTCCGAGTCCCTGATAGCAGGCGGCAAAAGGGAGAAACTCCCTGCCATAAACCTCTAGGCATCGTCAACTTGCCGATACCTTGGAAGCAGCCAACCGCAGCTGACCCTGAGTCCATCCGTCCGAAAACTCCGAGCTTCCGAGCAGCCTCTCCAATACAGCCTCCCGAGCGCCTTCGACCTCTCCCTGGCCGCTGAAACAATCAATTGAATTTGGAATTAAAACAGCTCGAGGCTGATGAAGCAGAAAGTCAGAGGATCCGTGAGGCTAGAGAGGCAGAAAGACAGAGAGAAGAGGCAGAAAGACAGAGACAGTTTAAAAGGGAGATGTGGCAGCTGAGAGGTTTAGTGTCAAACCCTGATGATTTTTACAGCTCGGAAGGGCTTGTTTTGTGTGATGAATTTAAAAGGTGTGCTCCTGATGATGTAAGGGCATAGCTGCATACAGAGGATGCCGCCACCCTGCGGGGGTCTCCTAAGAAAGCAGACAAAGAGGTTTTAACCCACGAGCTTGAGTTTACTCCAGATGAGAGTTTGCCAGAGAATAGCTGGGAGGTTTGGGGTGACCTTGAGTTTGAAACTGGGACAAGTGATGACAGCCCAGAAGAGGCAGCTGTCCCGACTGCCTGTGTTCAGGTTGTTGAAGTACCTGTGAATTCAGAGAATTCTGAACCTTGTGTTGAAGCTCAGTTAAAGTCTTGGTACTAGTGGAATGTGAGGATTCTCAGTTACTTGTATTTGACAGTGTTTCAAAAGTTAATGATTAGATGAAAATTGGTGAGGAGGTGTTAATGAAAATAATGTGGGAAGTGCTGTTCCTGGACTTTTGGATAAAGTGCTGGAAAAGTTTGGACTGGTTACGCGACCTTTGACCCTGCTTGCAGGACAAAGGCCTACTGAGGGAGGATGGGCTACTCTGTGGAATTTTGTTTGGACATTTGGAGGTACACACCTGCAAGGTTATGGTTTTGTGAAGAAGAAGAATTGTTATGATTTTGGGGTGGAAGTTGTTATGGAAGCAAGTCGAAGTGAAGGTTGTAATCAAATGAATAGATTGTTTGGTCTCTTCCATAATGTATACGTGGTTCCCATAAGCCTGGTGATGGTGCTACGTTTAGTAAACAATGGAGGAATGTTGACACCTCTCCAAGGTCAGGCTGATATAGCTGTTCAACTGATGAGCATTGCCGCTGTTAAAAATTCACACAGAAAGACTGATGTTTATTTTACATGTTCAGATAATCAAAGTATGCTGAGGTAGCCTGTTCAGGACTGTGATAGCAAAACCAGAGGTTTAAATTATGTTGATGTGTCACAGTCCTTTCTACCTTCCAGATTTCAGCAGGACTTAGAGGGTAGTAAAGCTGATAAGAGTAAGGTGTACGAGGAAGGTTTATCCTTATTGAGGAAGAAATTTATAAAGGAACAGAAGCGAGATTCTGAAATGGTGGTTTTAAAGGAGATAACTCTCACAGGATAGGAGGTTCAGAGAGAGTCAATGGGATATTACCTTAAAGATGGGGTGTTGATGAGGAAGTGGAGGCCAGCCACTGTGCTTGCAAGTGAGGATTGGGTTATTGAACATCATGTGGTGGTTCCGAAAGTTTACAGGGCTGAAATTTTAAACATAGCTCACAGTATGCCTTTAGGTGGACATTATGGAGTGAGAAAGACAGTGAAAAGGGTTATGAAGGAATTTTACTGGCCTGGTTTCAGAAAGGATGTTGTGAATTTTTACAGGACTTGCCTACCTGTCAAGTTGAGGGGAAATCTAATCAGGTTATTCAAGTCACACGACTTAAACTGATAACCTGCTTTTGGTGAACCTTTTTCGAAGGTCATAGTGGATTGTGTAGGCCCATTGCCAAAGACCGTAGCTGGTTATCAGTATGTGTTAACAATTGTGTGTGCTGTGTCTAGGCCCCCTGAAACAGTGTCTTTTGAAAATATCAAGGCCAAGACTGTGATGAAGTCATTCAGTAAGTTTTACACACTGGTAGGTCTGCCCAAAGAAATTCTATTTGACCAGGACAGTAACTTTATTTCGAGAACATTCCAGGGGATAGTTAGAGAATTGGAAGCTAAGCACATGGTGTCATCTGCATATCACACAGAGTCCAGGGGAGCCTTGGAACAGTTCAACTCAACTCCTAAGACAATGATTAAAACATATTGTGTGAAAAATGGGAAAAACTGGCATGAGGGGGTTCCCCTCCTCTTATGTATTGTTGGAGATTCGATTCAGAAGGCATTGTAGGGTAGTCTGTTGGAACCTGTGTTCAGTTACAGGCCAAAAGGACCTTGGACCCTACTCAGAGAACTATGGTCTGATCTGGAAACATGTGTCAGTGTGCTTAATTATGTTTTAGAATTCTGGAAAGGATTTAATAAGCTTTGTGACCTTGCAAAGGAAAGTGTACAGAATGGTCGAATTAAAATAAACCACTTGTTCGTTAGAATGGTAACTGGGAGAATTGTTATGGAAGAAAATGGAGTCATGGAATCTGATAATGGGATGAAAAAACGTTTACCCACTGAATCTAGTCTCACCAAGATGTCAGAATTCCACTGTTTTGAGAAATATTACTGATAAGGTCCATCAGTTGGACCCTACACCACAAAAACAAGTGAAAGGACTAATTGGCAAGCACGGAGAATTACTTTCTGACATTCTGAAATGGTGCACAGGTGCAGTGCATCATGTCATTATAAATTCAGCCCAGCCCATGAAACAGCATCTTTACAGAATGAACTTTGAGAAAAGTAAAATTGTTGAACAAGAAATTAGAAACAAGAACAAGGAAAGAGAATGAATGACTGTATTGATAGTGTGGGTAAGGCTAAATACCTGACAAAGATTGACTTGTGAAAAGGATGCCGGGGTGTTCCTCTGACGGAGAGGGCTAAAGAGATATCAGCATTTGTGATACCATCTGGACTGTATGAATATAATGTTTTACCCTTTGGGATGAAATATGCTGCAGGGATATTTCAAAGAATGATCAATTCTGTGACTAAAGGTTTCCAAAACACGGGGGCTTATATCAGTGATTTAGTAGAATGACACGTGGGAAGAGCATACTGCAGCGGTAGAAAAACTGTTTGACAGACTTTCCAAGGCCAATCTTACTGTGAACCTCGCTAAGAGTGAGTTTGATCATGCTACTGTTATTTATCTTGGCTATGTGGTAGACCAGGGCCAACTGGCTGCTGTACAGGCCAAGGTTCAAGCTATTGCTGAGGTTCCTGTTCCGACTGGCAAGAAAGCTTTAAGAAGGTTTTCAGGAATGGTTGAGTATTATCATAAGTTTCATAAGAAATTTGCTGACATCGCTCTCCCCCTAACAAAACTCCTAGGGAAGAGTGAAATATTTGTATGGAATGACCTTTGCCAGGGGGCACTTGAACGTCTGAAAACCATCCTGTGTTCTCATCCTGTGCTCAAAGCATTGGATTTTTCCAAACCATTTTCAATAGCAACTGATGTTAGTGACGAAGCTGCTGGGGCAGTAATGTTACAGAAAGGAGTGAATGACATTGAACATCCAGTAGCTTATTTCTCAAAGAAATTTAATGTGCACCAGATAAATTATTCAACTGTTGAAAAGGAATTGTTAGTACTTATTCTGGCCTTACAACATTTTGAGGTTGATATTTTTCCTGCTCAAAGACCCCTTGTGGTTTCCACGGATCATAATCCATTAGTGTTTCTAACTAAAATGAAGGATAAGAATAGAAGGTTATTAAATTGGAGTCTGATATTGCAAGAATATGACCTGAAAATCAAACACGTGAAAAGTACTGACAAATATTATAGTTGATTATTTATCCAGCTATTAAGTTGGAAATTGCACACGTTTTTGCTCTGTCGTCTGATGATCATACATGTATTGTTTCAAACTCTGTAATTAACATTTAGACAAAAAAAATTTTGCCTTCGGCAAAATTTTTTTTTTCTCTGAAGGAAGGGAGTGTGATGGGGTCCTGAATTACCCCTATGAACTGTGCTCTTGAAGAGAGAGAGAGAGAGAGTTATTTAACACCGATATTTTGTCTTGATAAGAGAGAGAGAGAGAGACGAAGTCTAACTGTTGGACTGTCACTTGAAGGCACTGGGAGTAACTTTTTGATTTCTGCTGAGCTGGATGGACCTAGCAGCTCGTAAGTCACTATGGTGACTGAGGGTGGTGTTATTTGATGGCCAATGGATGTTATGATTTTCGGCACCGTGTTTATACTTCACAAGAACATTTGCCTGCTAGTGCATTTCTAACACAGACAAAGGAAAGAGGAGTTATTTGAATGACAGTTGGTACTCAGTACGGTGAGATAAATAGGTGGTCAGATGATATGGACTGCAGACACATGTTTTGGACACTGAATGAGCTTTGTTGTGCCCGCAAAAAAAAAAGTGGGATTTTGGAGGATCGATCGGATGGATCAATGAATGGCTCTTGCAGTCAGAAAAGGGATTGACTGGTGGGGAGTTGTCCATGTGTCCACCCTTGCCTGGGTTGATAGCTCCATCACAGAAAAACCGGTCCCCTTTGTTGTGGTCACAGTTGGTGACTTTTAAAGGATTTTGGAGGACAGCGGGAAGATTGACAGCATCACCTCATCTGAAGACTCAAATCTCTCCCTCTCTCTGTCTCCATCACTACTCAACTCAATACCACGAACTGAACTGAACTTTACTCATCATCGCAAGACTGTATTTTTTTTACCCCTAGACTTGAAGAAGCTTGGTATTTCATATATATATTTCCACACATACTGATTTACTTACTTAAACATATAATCATTGCTAACCTGTTTGATTTGTCTACATTTATGTTACTGTATTGCGTAGTTACGAATAAATATTATTTGTCAATAGCAATACTGGACTCCAAAGTCTTTTCCATCTCTGCTGGTTCTTTATTCCCATCACAGGGTACGTGACAATATGCAGAAAGAACATGAAACTTTTGTCTGAACAAAATATTTTCTGCAGGGAGTAATCTCAAACTTTCAAACTCACTTGGTACAAATCAACATCAGACCCAGATCTGCCAGCAGTGAAATTTGTTGGAGAGGAAGCTGAGTAAATATTTTCAAAATTTTATTCTCTTCGCTTATCAGTTCATGGCCTGGGTCAGAATTGCAATCAAAGTGATGGTGAAATTTAGATACTGCATTGAGTTTGGCTGAATGTGGTGGATTATTGCTGTGAGAACACAGACGTCACTCTGGCCGTCAACTGCAGACTGCCAGGAGTTTGAAGTTACTAGATTTTAGAGGAGCTGGATGAAGGTCCATCGCCTGGTTACAGAGAAATGCAGTGAATTTTGGTGAAATTAACTATTCTTTTCCCATGGAATTAGTTTAGAAATATCAGTGTGGATCTTGTGGTGCTTTGGTGGATTCATTTGGAATAACTGACCCACCGTCCTGCCGAAGGGTTTCCGCCCAAAACGTCCACTGTACTTTTTTCCATAGTTGCTGCCTGGCCCACTGAGTTCCTCCAGCAATTTGTCTGTGTCTCACAGCATCTTTTTCTAACAAGGACAGCAGCCCAGAGATGAAAAGAGACACCCAGCATAATACTGACGGCTAGCGGAATAGAGACGGTCTTACCGTCCTCTCGAACTGCATATTATATATCTTATTAAAAGTTTAAATTATGTAATAATCACAATTTATGCATAAAGGACTGTGCCGAACATTTTCTCAACCTCTGTGGACATTTCATCAGCGAAACCTCTCTTTCTAGCTTTTGTACACGAAGAAATTTTTGAACAATAATAGAAAAAATATTTGTCACATGGAAGGTTATCTTTATTTGCTAATCGCAAATTATTTCGAAAGTTGCTTTTACCGTATTTGTTAATGGTTGGTATATAATCGCTGTCCGATTGGCTCGCTCCCTACACTGTGGTACCGCCTTCTGGTCCTAAGCCACCTGCTACGATATTGCGACTGGTTTCCTGTCTTCAATTGTGTAAAGGTCTTCACATGTGCGGGTCTCTCTTTTTATTCCGAGCTCGATCCATTCTATGAGCCAAGCTATGATCCATGCTATAAGCATTGGAGAAATTATTTGGATTGTGTGTTTAGCCCACTACTCTACTCACTCTACACCCACAAATATGCAGCTTGGCACAACTCAAATAACATCTATAAATTTGAAGATGATACCATTGTTGGCATAATTTCAGATGGTGAGGAAAGGGAATACAGGCGCAAGATATACCAGATGCTGGAGTGGTGTCGCATCAATAACCTTGCACTCAACGTCAGCAAGACCAAAGTGTTGATTGTGGACTTCAGGAAGGGTGAGATGAGAGAACACAAACTAATCCTTACAGAGGGAACAGAAGTGGATAGAATGTGCAATTTCAAGTTCCTGGATGTCAATATCTCTGAGGACCTAACCTGGACGCAACCTGTTGATACAGTTATAAAGAAGGCAAGACAGTGACTATATTTCATAAGGAGCTTGAGAAAATTTGATCTGTCAACGAGCACACTCAAAAACTTCTATAAATGTACAGAGGAGACCATTTTGAGTGGCTGCATTATTGTCTGGTATGGGGCAAGGTGGGGGTGGTGGAAGAAGAGAGCTACTGCGGAAGGTCGAAGTAAGTTACAAAAACTTGTAAAATTAGTCAGCTCCATCATGGGTACTAGCCTCCGTAGTGTTGAAGACATCTTCAAGGAGCGGTGCCCGAAGAGGTGGTGTTCATCATGAAGTACCCCCACTACACAGGACCTGCCCTTTTGTCATTGTTACCGTCGGGAAGGAGGCACTGCAGCCTGAAGGCTCACACTAAGCGATACAGGGACAGCTTCTTCCCCCACTACCCGCCATCGCATTCCTAAATGGACATTGAACCCATGAACCCGACCACACTATTTTTTTACTTGCTTTTTTTGCACAACTTGTTTCAACTTAACTATGTGTATGTGTATTTCTCTATATTTATTTATCATGTATTTCATTCCACTGCTGAATAAAGTTAATGAATATCATTACATATGCCAATGAGATTAAAACTGATTCTGTTTGTTTATTGCCTGCTTCATCTTGTTGTGTAAATTGGACAGATTTAACAAGCGTATTGAGTGGTTAGTGTTGCCGTTTCTGTAGTTTGGGTGACTTGGATGAGCGCTTGTTTGATTTCCAATAAATTATTTCACTGCTGGCTTTTGAACAAACAGTTGCTGTATTTACCTGCAGTCAGTGTCTGTTGTTTCACCCACCCGAACGTGTGAATCTGCTGCCATACAACACTATTGATGGAAATTAACGAGTTTTCCTGGATATTATTTTTAAATGGGAAGAGTGTGGGATTGCGCTCGATTGTTGTATGCTACTCGCATTACTGCACAAAAACTTAATGAAACCCGGAACACTTTCACTAATAATAAAACTAATAATTTATTGTTAATGATCACTTCCATAAAGTGACGAAGAATTGTCAACAAGAGACAATCCCATCAGAAGCATTTCAGGGTGTTTCTGTTTAAAAATAACCCACTACAAAAAGTGCAGCACTTGAACAAAAGCAAAATAATCAACGATGGTCGAATCAGATTTCGGAGACACTCTCAGGGACAAATTAAGTTTCAAGATTCATTTATTCTCCAAGAATGTATAAGTTATACATTTGCCTGCACACAGGTAACCGCAAATCAAGAAAAAGGAAAGAACTAAACTAAAGAAAAAATATAAATAAATAAGGAGTCAGTACTCGATGCATGAGAGAAAGGGAAAAATCTAATCAGTCAAACAATTGAAGTGAACAACATCATTCCAAACGAAAATTGAGTCCTCAGTTCAGAACCCCAGAGAAGGCCCAAAGCCTCGCTTGTCAGTTCATCATAATAGCAGGCACCTGGAGCACAGCAATCCCGTGTACGGTGGATACAATAGATTACAGGAACATTGATGGACTCCAACCATACTATGAACTTTGAGAGAAAAAGCTCATCATAGAGTGAGCACCTGACGCAGCGCAGGGAATGTCATCAGGATCCTCCACAGCCGAAAACTCTTTTGTCACCAAAGTCCATATCTACCTTGGGTAACTGAAATTTGAGACCATGTACCAGGCAGGAAATCATTGTAATCCAACTGATAACTATTTCGTCTTACTTTGACAGTCTATTACAAATCTTCAACCGTTTTAAGGTATGGGAACAGCGGGCATATCCGGGAGCACCAGAGTCCTCCAGGCACCGACATTCCCCCACCCATGATTATTAGTCATTTACACCTGTGTCTCGTTTTACAGATCAGTGCACCTGTGGCCTGTTTCTCTATTTAAAATCTCCATGTTTTGTTTCTCTTCATCAGTTTTGAGTTTAACTACTATGTGTACAGTGATTCTCATTTTAGTCAGTGGCCTCTACAAATCTACAAGTGAAGATTCTTTGTTCAACTCCATCCTTGTGTCTGGTCTCCTCTACACTTAGATCTACCTGGTCTAAGCTTTTCCGAATAGTCCACTAGTTGAAGATACAGAACTCTGCTGTAATAATTCTGGATCAAACAGCCTGGCGACCACTCCTTGAGACACTTTTCAAGAGGAAAGCTTCGACAATAATGTTGTACAGAATGGAGGTACTACTGAAAGTTTATAAGATCAGGATGGATCTTCACTCTCCACCTTTCAAAATTCTCAGCCGATTATGTCAAATATCTTTCATGACACTTTGTTTTAGCCATCAGCATACTGAGACAAATACAGGACTAAATTTACACTACATTAGCGAATTACGGGAGATTTTTACAACGAAAAAGACTATCCAGTTCCCTGTCGACTGCTCATCTGTCTCCCTCTGAGTTTTTTCGTCACTTTTTGGTGGTGACATGGACACACAAGATACGAACTCTGTTCTTTCCAATGTCACTGCACTGCCCAACCTCTGAACCATGCCTGGGTATGTTTACAGAGGGAGCATGTGGTTTTTGGGGACGAGAACAGGATTTCCAAGAAAGGTTGCTACCACACCAGAAAGCGAAGTGCTTTGTGAATAATAGTGCTTGTATTTTAATTTGAAATGTTATTATTTTGTAAACCGTTGATTATCATGTGTATTTTACCAGTGAATAAACTTTCGTAACTTTATTTTTAAAAATGGGGGCTTCCGCTTGCAGCTCAATGGAGTAACACACAAATTCTGTGGTTGCCTTTAATTCCTCCTTTTCCCCAGTTTAAACTTTGAATTTTTAACTTTTAATTGTTGGATCTTAGAGGGGAACAGTTGTCATTATGTCACAATCTTTAAGAAGCAGAAAGCAGCTTTCTGAATCCAGCAATGGAAAGAGAAAAACTTCCAAAGAAAAATCAGAAGATACGCCTGTCTGGGCTGAGCGTTAAGAACATGCGTTGATGGCTCTCGACAAGAAAATAGATAATAACACTTCTGGGATGAAGTCGTTCTGACAGAGTTTTCAGTTTGTAGAGGTAAATAATATTTCCTTGAATACTAGGCTTAAAGAGTCAAAGCGTCAGATAGCGGATATTTCAGCCCGCTTGGAACAGGCTCAACGCAAGATTATCGATTTGGAAGCAAGGTCTCGTCGGAATAACATTCGAATTGTTGGACTGAAGGAAGGATCCGAGAGTGGGAATTTATTGGACTATTTTGCTAATTCGTTTCAATCTCTGTTTCCGGATAGTCTCCCTTAGCCTCCCAATATTGAAAGAGCACATAGGATTTTTACTTCGCGATCTCAAGATCCAGGTAAATCAGGGGCAATTTTGGTCAGTTTTCTTCATTTTAAAGTTAAAGACCAAATCATAAAATGTGCAAGGAAACAGAGTTTTTAACTTTAAGGGTTCCGTGATTCATTTTTATGAAGACTATCCACGGGAAGTTATGGAACAGCGAATCAAATTCGTTCCAGCTATGAAGATAGCCCATGCTAAGGGATTATTCCCATCACTTCGCTATCCAGCCCGATTCAAATTATTTCCTAAGATTCGACTCCATGTGTTTTTTTGGATCCCCAAGCGGCATTGGACTGTGTTAATTCTATTTTGGAGGTGGCCGCGGTCTGAATGGTATTAGGTCTGCTGAATAATTTTCCGAAACAAAACAGGCTTTGAAGATTTCTGATATGTTGAAGATGTCCTTTGATCGATGGACTATTTAAAGAAGATGTGAACTTCTTGATTTGACTGATGAATGACTTTTTCAAAGTCTGTTTGGTATACTGAGTGAATTAACACAGCGGATAGATTGTTAACTGGTATGATTATCTGTTTTTTTCTTCCTTTTCTTCATGAATTAAGTGATAGCTTTCATTGTTTATATAGACTTTTTCATATATATATATAATGAGGAGTGCTTCGTAAATAGATAATTAGTTTTAGTTTTTCTGTTAAAAACAGTGATTTTTCATCGGGCAGTAAATCAAAGGGATAATGGTGCTGATTTTTTTTCATTAGAGATTACAATGTTTAGGTTTAATTTTATTGCATTGACGTCTCTGGAGATTGTTTTTGCATTCCCTAGTTTATTTTTAATGATTAAGTATAATCATCTTTTTTTTTCTTTCTCTGTAGCGCTTTCTTATCTTAGGGCCATGTGTTTCTTTTTTTGTAAAGGGGAGGGGGGAATTAAGAAAAAATTTAAAATCACTATTTAAATTGAGCAGCTCACAGAGTTCTGTTTCTTTTTTTCTTTTTCTATGGGGATGCATTCCGGCTTATTTCTTCTTTTTGCCAGATTTTTACCTTTTGGGATGGTGGGAGGATTGGGGGTAGTTTTGAATTATAGGTTTTATTGTCGGATTAATTTCACATTTTCCAGTTCTTTTTCTCTTCTTCTATTTTTTCCCATTAAGGAGTTCTGGAGCATACGTGTTTTCTATATGGTTATACTCATCACCACCATTTTTGATTAGCCCACGTTGGTATGCGTGTACTTTCGTGTTTTAAAAAATATTTTATGGCAGTTAAACAGATAAACATTATTAATTGGAACATACGTGGCTGGAGTCACCCTATTAAGCGAAAGAAGACTTTTAAAATTATTAAGCGATTCCAGCCCAATGTAATTTTTGCTCAAGAAACGCATATCAGAACGGGTGATCAAAATGATTTTTTAAAACGTAGAAGGGCCTTCAATATCATGCCACTTGTCAAAATAAATCAAAGGGAGTATCTATTTTTATTAAATCTAATATTTTATTTATCCAAGAAGACATTGTGTCAGATATTAATGTTAGATTTTTAATTGTCAAAGGAACAATTTGTAAGAGAAAAATTGTCCCAGTTAATCTATATGGACCTAATGTAGATGATCCTTCTTTTTTTAAAAAATGTATTTGGTTTATTGCCAGATTTAAATGAATATATGTTGTTTATGGGTGGTGATTTCAATTGTTGTTTAAATCCTTTCATTGATAAGAGTTCAACCAATCAGCAGCTGAGGACTGGGAGAAATTCAGAGTTCAGCAGAGGAGGACAAAGGGCTTAATTAGGAAGGGGAAAAAGATTATGAGAGAAAACTGGCAGGGAACATAAAAACGGACTGTAAATGCTTTTATAGATATGTAAAAAGGAAAAGACTGGTAAAGACAAATGTAGGTCCCCTGCAGACAGAAACAGGTGAATTGATTATGGGGAGCAAGGACATGGCAGACCAATTGAATAATTACTTTGGTTCTGTCTTCACTAAGGAGGACATAAATAATCTACCAGAAATAGTAGGGGACAGAGGGTCCAGTGAGATGGAGGAACTGAACGAAATACATGTTAGTAGGGAAGTGGTGTTAGGTAAATTGAAGGGATTGAAGGCAGATAAATCCCCCGGGCCAGATGGTCTGCATCCTAGAGTGCTTAAGGACGTAGCCCAAGAAATAGTGGATGCATTAGTGATAATTTTTCAAAACTCGTTAGATTCTGGACTAGTTCCTGAGGATTGGAGGGTGGCTAATGTAACTCCACTTTTTAAAAAAGGAGGGAGAGAGAAACTGGGGAATTATAGACCGGTTAGCCTAACGTCGGTGGTGGGGAAACTGCTGGAGTCAGTTATCAAGGATGTGATAACAGCACATTTGGAAAGCGGTGAAATGATCGGACAAAGTCAGCATGGATTTGTGAAAGGAAAATCATGTCTGACGAATCTCATAGAATTTTTTGAGGATGTAACTAGTAGAGTGGATAGGGGAGAACCAGTGGATGTGGTATATTTGGATTTTCAAAAGGCTTTTGACAAGGTCCCACACAGGAGATTAGTGTGCAAACTTAAAGCACACGGTATTGGGGGTAAGATATTGGTGTGGTGGAGAATTGGTTAGCAGACAGGAAGCAAAGAGTGGGAATAAACGGGACCTTTTCAGAATGGCAGGCGGTGACTAGTGTGGTACCGCAAGGCTCAGTGCTGGGAGCCCAGTTGTTTACAATATATATTAATGACTTGGATGAGGGAATTAAATGCAGCATCTCCAAGTTTGCGGATGACACGAAGCTGGGTGGCAGTGTTAGCTGTGAGGAGGATGCTAAGAGGATGCAGGGTGACTTGGATAGGTTGGGTGAGTGGGCAAATTCATGGCAGATGCAATTTAATGTGGATAAATGTGAAGTTATCCACTTTGGTGGCAAAAATAGGAAAACAGATTATTATCTGAATGATGGCCGATTAGGAAAAGGGGAGGTGCAACGAGACCTGGGTGTCATTATACACCAGTCATTGAAAGTGGGCATGCAGGTACAGCAGGCGGTGAAAAAGGCGAATGGTATGCTGGCATTTATAGAGAGAGGATTCGAGTACAGGAGCAGGGAGGTACTACTGCAGTTGTACAAGGCCTTAGTGAGACCACACCTGGAGTATTGTGTGCAGTTTTGGTCCCCTAATCTGAGGAAAGACATCCTTGCCATAGAGGGAGTACAAAGAAGGTTCACCAGATTGATTCCTGGGATGGCAGGACTTTCATATGAAGAAAGACTGGATAAACTGGGCTTGTACTCGTTGGAATTTAGAAGATTGAGGGGGGTTCTGATTGAAACGTATAAAATCCTAAAGGGATTGGACAGGCTAGATGCAGGAAGATTGTTCCCGATGTTGGGGAAGTCCAGAATGAGGGGCCACAGTTTGAGGATAGAGGGGAAGCCTTTTAGGACCGAGATTAGTAAAAACTTCTTTACACAGAGAGTGGTGTATCTGTGGATTTCTCTGCCACAGGAAACAGTTGAGGCCAGTTCATTGGCTATATTTAAGAGGGAGTTAGATATGGCCCTTGTGGCTCCGGGGGTCAGGGGGTATGGAGGGAAGGCTGGGGCGGGTTTCTGAGTTGGATGATCAGCCATGATCATAATAAATGGCGGTGCAGGCTCGAAGGGCCGAATGGCCTACTCCTGCACCTATTTTCTATGTTTCTATGTTTCCGAGTTGTTCAGCATCACTTATTAACTCTATTTAATTGATTGTGGTTTGATTGAAATCTGGAGAAATTTACATCCATATGATAGAGATTTTTTTGTCACATGTTCATAAAAAATTTGAGAATTGATTATTTTATAGCTGATTTCCGATTTTTGTCCAATGTCCAGAAATGTGAATATGACATTATCGTTGTCTCAGATCATGCGCCTTTATGATTAACTTTAGAATTGAATGATGTCAGTATTGCGAACTTGCCTTGGCGTTTTTCAGAAAATTTATTACAAAGTTTGGACTTTGTCAAATTTATTGAGACTCAGATAAAAGATATTTTTTCTTTTTAATAATATGGGAGATGCGTCAAAATTGATTATATGGGATATATTTAAAGCATATTTGTGAGGTCAGATAATCTCCTACTTGGCGAAGCTTAAGAAACAGACAAAAATAGAGTTAGATTTTTAAAAATGGAGGGGAATGTGCAGTCAACATTTCGGGTTGAAATCCTTCAACAGGTCTGGAAAATTAGGGTCAGAGGCCAGAATAAAAACAAGGACTCTAACTGCCGAAGTTTCCTCTCCTGCATGAATAATAGATATTATGAATGAACAGACTGCTCGCCAACAGATTCTGTAAAGTGACAGGTGGAAATTCGTCTATATATTGGAACAGAAATTGCTTCACCACCCACAGCGCTCTCCATCATGAACAGGGTCCCGCCTGATTGTGCAGAGATCAGATTCGAAAAAGACGGGTCAAAACAATTCGGGATCTGTCAGCAGCCTCGGATCAGTATTGAAAAATTAAATGAGTTTGTTTCATTCTGGGTGCTGATTAGTCGTTGCATCGGTCTACCTCCCATCCCTTTACGGATTGCCAGTTTGAAGTCATTGATGGCAAGTTCAAAAAAATACAATCATCTTCCCACCACATCTTCACTGACACCGAGCAGAATACTTGGAGTATTGTGTGATGTTCTGTTGCCCTATGATAGGAAGGATGTGGAGATTGTGGAAAGGTGCGGTAGAGGTTTAGCAGATTGCTACCTGAATCAGAGGGCATGAGCTATAAAGGAATATTGGACAAATGTGGTTGTTATCGAGAGCGTCGGAGGCGGAAGGGAGTCTAGTAGGTATTTTTAAATTGTAAGAGGCATAAATGGCATAGACAGTTATAATCTGCTCCACAGGGTAGAAATGCCCACTACCTGTAACGCGAAGTTTTAGTGTACTTGTCGGTCGAAAGCCATTTCTGCCATGCCGGTCATCAATTGGCCCGTTCAAAAGATGCAGCAGCCCTTTCTTATTGAGTGCCACGGCACCAGTGTCTTGTTCCAGTTGCCTCAGGGGTATAATAGTACGTGCGAGAGACTGGCTGGCTCCCTTTGTCTCTGGGGCTCATCTTCACTGTGATTGCGACCAGTGCTGAAGGACCACTGGGAAAGTGCTGCAGATGTAGGAGAGCCCATGTGCACACTGAGCTGAGTATCTGTTGAATGTTTAGTTTTGTAGTAATGCAACTTGGGGAGACATAATTAAGTGTTGAAGTGCTTTGAATGTTTGGTATCTTAGTTTTTGTAACTTGGGGTGACTCAGATGTTGGGTCAAATGTTTCACTGTTTGTGTGTATTCGTGATAATACCAGAGTTGTCGGTGTGGGAGATTTTAATTTCCCGAATATTGATGGCATCTCCCTAGAGCGAGGGCTTTAGATGGGGTGGAGTTTGTTAGGTGTGTTCAGGAAGGTTTCCTGACACAATATGTAGATAAGCCTACAAGAGGAGAGGCTGTACTTGAAGCAACACACATAAAAGTTGCTGGTAAATGCAGCAGGCCAGGCAGCGTCTCTATGAAGAGGTGCAGTCGACGTTTCAGGCCGAGACCCTGACGAAGGGTCTCGGCCTGAAACGTCGACTGCACCTCTTCCTGGAGATACTGCCTGGCCTGCTGCGTTCACCAGCAACTTTTATGTGTGTTGTTTGAATTTCCAGCATCTGCAGAATTCCTGTTGTTTAGGCTGTACTTGATCTGGTATTGGGAAATGAACCCGGTCAGATGTCATATCTCTCAGTGGGAGAGTATTTTGGAGATAGGGATCACAATT
This sequence comes from Mobula hypostoma, assembly GCF_963921235.1. Lineage (NCBI taxonomy): Eukaryota > Metazoa > Chordata > Chondrichthyes > Myliobatiformes > Myliobatidae > Mobula > Mobula hypostoma. The sequence continues at coordinate 54,783,629 of NC_086106.1, read as the reverse complement.
CTATCTCCTTTACCATACCATTGGAGAGGGATAGGAACAGACAAGTTAGGAAAGCGTTTAACTGGAGTAAGGGGAAATATGAGATTATCAGGCAGGAACTTGGAAGCATAAATTGCGAACAGATGATCTCAGGGAAATGTACGGAAGAGATGTGGCAAATGTTCAGGGGATAGTGCGTGGAGTTCTGCATAGGAATGTTCCAATGAGACAGGGAAAGGATGGTAGGGTACAGGAGCCGTGGTGTACAAATGCTGTTGTAAATCTAGTCAAGATGAAAAGAAAAGCTAACGAAAGGTAATGATAGAGATCTAGAAGATTATAAGGCTAGCAGGAAGGAGCTTAAGAAAGAAATTAGGAGAGCCAGAAGGGGCCACAAGAAGGCTTTGGTGGACAGGATTAAGAAAACCCCAATTGATTCTACGAGTATGTGAAGAGCAAGAGGATAACGCATAAGAGAATATGACAAATCAAATGTGACAGTGAAAATGTGTGCATGGAACCAGAGGACATAGCAGAGGTATTTAATAAATACTTTGCTTCAGTATTCACTATGGAAAAGGATCCTGCCAATTGTAGGGATGGCTTACAGTGTACTGAAAAGCTTGAGCATTTAGATATTTCAGAAGAGGATGTGCTTTTGGAAAGCATCAAGTTGGATAAGTCTCCGGGACCGGAAGAGATGTCCCCTAGGCTATTGTGGGAGGCGAGGGAGGGGTTTGCTGAACGTCTGGCAATGATCTTTGCATCATCAATGGGGACGGGAGATGTTGTGGAGGATTGCAGGGTTGTGGATGTTGTTCCCTTATTCAAGAAAGAGAGCAGAGACAGCCCAGAAAATCATTGACCAGTGAGTATTAATTCAATGGTTGGTAAGTTGTTGGAAAAAATCCTGAGAGGCACGATTTATGACTATTTGGAGGGGCATAATATGATTCGTAATAGTCAGCATAGCTTTGTCAAAGGCAGGTCGTGCCTTCCAAGCCTGATTGAATTTTTGAGGATGTGTCTGAACACATTGATGAAGGTAGAGCAGTGGATGTAGCGTATATGGATTTCAGCAAGGCATTTGATAAGGTACCCCATGCAAGGCTTAGTGAGAAAGTAAGGAGGCATGGGATCTAAGGGGACATTGCTTTGTGGATCCAGAACTGGCTTGCCCACGGAAGGCAATGACTGGTTGTAGATGGATCATATTCTGCATGGAGGTCAGTGACAAGTTATGTGCCTCAGCGATTTGTTTTGGGACCCCTGCTCTTTGTGATGTTTATAAATGTCCTGAATGAGGAAGTGGAGGGATGGGTGAGTAAATTTGCTGAGGACACAAAGGTTGGGGTTGTTGTGGATCGTGTGGAGGGCTGTCAGATGTTACAGCGGGTGATTGATAGGATGCACAACTGGACTGAGAAGTGGCAGATGGAGCTCAACCCAGATAAGTGTGAAGTGGTTGATATTGGTGGGTCAAATATAACGGCAGAATATAGTACTAATGGTAAGACTCTTGGCAGTGTGGAGGATCAGAGGGATCTTGGGGTCAGAATCCACAGGACACTCAAAGCTGCTACGCAGATTGACTCTGTGGTTAAGAAGGCATGCGGTGCATTGGCCTTCATCAATCATGGAATTGAGTTTAGGAGCCAAGAGGTATTGTTGCAGCTATATAGGATCCTGGTCAGACCCCACTTGGAGTGCTGGTCGCCTCACTACAGGAAGGAAGTTGGAACCATAGAAAGGGTGCAGGAGAGATTGCTTTGATTGGGGAGTATGCCTTATGACACTAAGTTGAGTGAACTTGGCCTTTTTTCCTTGGAGCAACAGCAAATCTGTGGTGTCCTGATAGAGGTATATAAGATGATGAGAGGCAGTGAATGTGTGGATAGTCAGAGGCTCTTTCCCCAGGGCTGAAATGGCTAACATGAGAGGGCACATTTTTAAAGTGTTTGGAAGTAGGTGCAGAGGAGATGTCAGGGGTAAGAATTTTTACGCAAAGAGTGGTGAGTGCATGGAATGGGCTGCCAGTGACAGTGGGGAGGCGGATACGATAGGGTCTTTTAAAAGGCTCCTGGATAGGTACATGGAGCTTAGAAGAATAGAGGGCTATAGATAACCCGAGGTAATTTCAAAGGTAAGCACATGTTTGGCACAGCATTGTGGGCCGAAGGGCCTGTATTGTGCTGTAGGTTTTCTATGTAATCAGTGTCTTCTGTCTCACTTACCAAACCCGTGAGCCTGCTTCCTCATAGCACACCAGATGCTGTGCCTTTAATGTTGGGGGGGAGGGGATGAAGTTTAAATATGTCGAGATTTTTGGTACGTGGAATCGAACAATGCAGAAGACAGATTTCAGAATCCAGAACTAATTCTTTTTTTCATTGCAGTCTACCATGAAATTGCAAAAGCTATGAAATTTGTTATTATTTTTCCCTTGGCATCGCACAACTTGGTAAGTAAGGAATCTTCGCAGAACCCCGACATTTAAATCAGTATACTCATTTTAACAACCATACCTTTTCCAATGCACAATTTCAAGTTTCTGATAATTCTAGCTGAAAGTGTCAGGTAATTCTATGTTCAAACTGCTTCAACCACAGGACTACTTTATCCTTCACCTTTCCTTTCAAACTTGAACAGATCCTGAATTCTAACAGTCTTCATCCCCTTGAACACGTATCCCTCCAACATTCCTGTCTGTTTGTGTTTTTGCTCCCCCTCTGATTACAAGTGATTCATGGTATCAGCTTCACCACCGTCTTCGTAAGTTCTGATACCAGAATGATGGTGAGCTCTTCTTTCCCAACATTTGCCTCTGTACCTACAGTTTTGGTCAGGAATCTGTTTTTCAGGCTGAGGGCACATTGTTTCTCCGCAGATGAATATAGCAATCATGGCCTATCCATACCACTCCATTCCTGCCTCTTCCATCTCCATTCTAATACACTTCCAAGCATAAATTACACACTGTTCTTCTTGCCTTCTTCTGCACTTGTAGTACTGCATTCACTACAACAACCTCAATATTATCAAACATAATGACAATTTTGAAATTGTGGAATGGTGAATTGCCTTCTAACTCACAGAAACTGCATATTAGCAATCGGAAACTTCATCGTGCCACTCATGGACTGTACACATATCTGAATATCAGGCAATTGTCTTTCAAACTATCTTGACCACACTTCCTCTGCTGGTCAGGCTTCCAGAATTTCTAAACTAGGAATATCTCAGCCTGTCACAGTCCACTGTGAGCACTTACCGAACATTCACAGGTGGAACTCTCAAGACAGACCTACTGTTTCAGCCTTCACTTGCCCACATAATAATTCCTTCACTTTCTCGTTATTCTTTCCATCGCCCTGGTTCTTCTAACTTACACCCACAACAGCTTGGATTCTTCCTGCCATTTTGACAGTTAATGCAATGATCCCATTGTTCCAACCACCAGATTTGATTCTGACTCTACCTGTGATCACATACGTTTCCTTCAGCTTCTCTGGGTTCTTCTCACATTTCTAAGTTGGCAAGTTTGATATGTTAATTGGCTTCTGTAAATTATTGTTAGCATATGAAGATAAAAGGAAAACCATGAAGTCAGCTTGTAAGGTTTATGCTTTTTAATAATATTCTCTCTAGAACACGGACAATAAATGTCACAACAAAAATGAGCAGATTAGTATAAGAGCCTGGATAGACACATTCCCTTATCTCCCAGCATTCCAATTGCACTGAATGGACAACACTCCATAATTTTCACCGTTTCATTACATTCCAGCACCATTGATTTCTCCCTGCCCTCAGCACCTTTTGGTATTCCAGACAGACTACTACCTCCATGAGATAAGTTCAAATTCCTCCCGCCACCCACCCACTTCCACTTGTTTTCTTTAATTCAATGTGACCTTCATTAACCATATAACCATACAACAATTGCAGCATGGAAACAGGCCATCTCGGCCCTTCAACTCCATGCCAAACTCTTACTCTCACCTAGTCCCACCGACCTGCATTCAGCCCATAACCCTCCATCCCTTTCCTGTCCATATAGCTATCCAATTTAACTTTAAATGAGAACATCGAACCTGTATTTACTTTGGTCCCCTGTGATCAGAGATGTTCCCATTCGTTCCTCTACTTCAACCTGGCTGATTTTGCAAATTGCAACATCTTTCTTACTTTTTGATGTAGGTTTATGTGTCAACGGTGATCAACCCGATGTTATGAAACAAGTACCACAGTTGATTCTTTTGCACCTTTATTGGCAGCAAGCTATGAGAGAGAACCTTCCATCTGCACTCACAAGGGAGTCAGCCACGCAAGTCTCTCTCTCTCTCTCTCTCTATCTCTCTCTCTCTCTCAAAGCACAGAGATACAGAGTTTTTATAACATCTTTGTCACGGAAGCTCAGCAACAGTGATAGTTCAAGACAAAGGTCACTTAATCACCTGAAACAGAGGTAAACGTACTTGACAAATCACATCAGACACAGGTAAACAGAGAACAGAGTATAATCAATTCTCACATCTTGCGTGTCCTTGTCTGGACACTCAGCATTTAGATGTTAGCAGGACAGATTGAACCTTTAATATCTCAATACAAAAGAACAGTCAGATCAACAGACATTCCGGCTAATCAAATAGAGCAGAATTTAATAATTTAGATAAGAGACTTAACCAAAAATAGGAAAAGAATGTAAAGAATGCCCTGCCTTATCTCCACCTTTTGTTGAAACCAGAAAGTGTGAAAACTAGGAGATGTCTTTCTTGTGGGTTTGGTAAATTTATAATCCTTATTTTTACTCAAAGAAGCAGTTGTGAGACATTATTCAAACATACTGCAGTTACAGACATAGTCGGTACTTAACCCAAAGTTGAAATTTAAACACAAAATCAAAGGGTGTGAAAAGTCAGGAGACAACAGTTGTTCAAACTGCAGCCATTCTCAAACCAGAATACACAGACTCAACCTTAACCATTACTTACAGGAATCTGAGACTCCCCAATTTCCTTCAAACTTTATCATATGCAAAACTCTCAACTACAAGTACAATTGCAGTTTCTCTGACACTAAAGTGCTCAGGTCAGACTAATGTACAAAATAGGTACGGTAGAAGTAATGGAACAACCAAATGCCAATCATGGGTAGGATATCAGCTTTTTCCCAAAGCTACCGAAGAGCTAGATTTGTGATACAGCAGCTTGAACCACTGCAACAATCAACTCAGCAGAAGAGGTTGCACTTTAGGTTTTCAAACACTTAAGCACAAGAAAATTCCATGATAGAGGTTCTTGTGGTTATTGTTCTTTTAAATCAAATTATCCCCATAAAACTAACAGGGTAATATATTACATTTTTCATTGGTTGTTTTAAAAGCCCTCATGGGAGATGTTTCAAGGAAGTCTATTGTCAGGAACCCTTTTGGCTCGTTGAGTTTAGCGTAGCTTACAGAAAGTAACTTCCCCTAATAATTTCCTCCATAACCCACTCATTCCATGTTCCTATCAATCCCATCACTTGCCTGCACTTATAGCAATTTACAGTGGCCAAATAACCTGAAACAGAGCATTTGGGAGAAACCCATCCCAATGCAGATATAAAAGGCAGGAAAAGGTGAAGGAGGGAACAACTGACAGAATAGAATCTCTTGTGTTTTTGATGGCACCATTCCTGAACACAGCTCCTTTGATGATGATGGTGTAAAGCATCAGACTGCTGGAGACTGGCTAATTTCTCTGAAAATTGAAGTCCAGGGAAGAAAACATGGGAGCACTCAGTGCTCACAAGCCGGCTAGTGGCGTAGTAGCATCAGTGCTGGACTTTGGGGCAACAGGCACCAAGTTCGAATCCAGTTGGCTCCCTTGCATGCTTTCCATCCGTGCTGGGTTGAGCGTCAAGCTAGCAACTCGACCTCGTAAAAATAAAGATGCTAAAGAAACGCCACATGATGAGCAATCGTCAAAAAGATCGAAGCAAAAAGCTTGTCTTGACTGCGCCCCAATGACTCCACCAGGAATTAAGAGCATTTCTTCCTCTTCTACTCAGCGCTCACTCTGTAATATCAATGTCATAACGTCTACTGTTTACTTTAATTATATTTACTTATTTTCCCCACACAACTAAATACTCATTAATGCAGCAGAGCATTGAATTAATTGCCAAGATTTAAAGTAACTGAGTTTAATTCATTCCTTCAATGTTTTACTCTGTATTCTTACATTGAGTCAACAATATTTTGTGATGTTTTAGTGATAATAGCCAAACAAAGACGACATTAATTCACACTCTGCACTGACGTTGAATTCTGTGTCCTTCTGCTATACAAGGAGGAATCATTGGAATGTTTGAAGAAACTTTTGGTGCAGTTTCAAATGAAGGGAACTGATTTCAATCATGAAATTTCCTTCTCTTACTGTAAGTGCTGCCTGATTTTGTGAGCATCTCTCTCAGTTGGTTTTCATTTCAGTTTTCTAGCTACTATGGCATTTTCTTTTATTTTTCACCAGGTGCGTGAGAGAATCGAAAATGGAATAGTTCAGGTAGAAGCAAGACAATTTATTAATCTGTTTATCAGAGTTTCTACAGTGGGAATGCCACAGAACAGTGAAAACAAGTTAGCATTTACGAAGCAGGATCATTTTATCTGACAAAAAAAGTACAGTTTAATATTGATAGTGGGATATAATGAAATTCCTATCAACTGGATTTGCAGTGGAAAAGTGGAAAAGACTGAATGTAATTTGCACAATCACAAACGGTGTGTTTTCAATAATATCACAAGAGTGAGTTTCATTTCTGAAGTAGTTTGGAATAATTTGAGATATTGGATGTGACACAGCACTGGTATCATCCAGCGCTGCTCCCTTCAAATCTTCATAAAGGAGGAGTTAAGCTCAATCAGAGTGAAGATAATACAATGTGAGCTTAACTTACAGTTATAACAATGTAAAGTTTTATGATTATTTCAATAACATGTAATTTATTCTGTTTCCTTGCAGTATTCCTTAATTTTTATATTGTGATTTATTAACAAGTATTGATAAACTACTTAGAATAATTCTGACTTGCTGTGCTGTATGGGTGAGTGTTCATGCGAAACTCACAGAACCTACAGAAGGGAGAGTTACAGACAATTTTTTGACTATCTTAAATGATTTCTGAATATACAAGCCCTTCATTGATCCCAGATCTTGCCATTAGCCTTATGCTAAATTCACTAACAAAGTTTTTTTTAAATTATTCAGAGGTCCTCTTTAAGGTAAGTGAAACTGAACTGGTTGTTAAGCATTGAACACAGGGAAAATCTTCCTGGTAGTTAACATCGGATGGTTGGGATGACACTTGTTCTATGTCATTGGTTCAAAGATCATCTCAATTGATACAGACATTTATACACTGCATCCAAGTATCCATCATTTAGCCTGTGCCATTCTATTTTTTAACAAGTAATTGGCTGAGTAATGCATGGTGCTGCTGATCATTGCCCAGCAGCCCACACTGCTGAGTCATCTGTAGGCCAGTGTCGAGCAGGTACATCCTTCCTGTACAATTCTGCAGGCAGATATAGCATAATTTTAAAGTTTAACCAGACAATGGGGTGACCCATTGGGGCACCCTTTGAGAGAAGGGTAGTGCAGACTGATGTGACCAGAATGAACATGAAATTTTCCTGAATGCTATTGGTATCACTTTGCTTTGGAAATTGAAGAAGAAAACCTCAGTTTTTTAAAGAAGCATAACGCATAGCAAGGCAAATACAGCTCCTCCTTGTTAACGAAGGACACTTTTGATGACATCATTTCTGGTTGATCTGCCACCCTTGTGCCTCTTGTTGTCATTCTGGAGATGTGCAGTCCTTTCATCCACCGTCTCTTCATCTCTTCTGCTGTTTGTTGTTTGTCTCTGATGCTGGAGACATGCATTTCTGTGCTTCTTTGTCTCTTCCTCTTTCCTCCTCCTGTACCTGTTTTTGTTAATCTGCAGATGTGCAGTCCTTTCATCCTCCATCTATTCATCTCTTTCTGCTGTTTGTTGTTTGTCTCTGTTGCTGGAGACATGCATTTCTCAGCTCCTTTGTCTCTTCATCTCTCCTCCTTCTATGCCAGTTGTTGTCATTTTGGAGACATGCATGTGTCTCCTCCTCTGCCTCATCTTTTCTGTCCTGACTCTTTGATCCTGGAGTCGTGCGGCCCTGGCCTCATCCGATTCTTGTTCACTCCCTCTCTTTGAAGCTTCCCGACAATGTTTGGCGTCATCTCTTGACCATAATGTCCCCCTTCTCTTTCCAAGCGGCATAATTAGGCTGACCATATTTTTTTACTCTAATGCTGGATAGAAGGTACAAAGCAGTAACACCAAAGCCTCCAGGCTGCTGATTATTCTTGATGATGGCGCTCTCCTAAATGGACGTGATATATTCATCACTGTCCTTTGCAGCAAAAGGATTGATGGGTGTCTCAAAGTACATCATTACAATAAGATATTTTTTTCTTTTCAAATCTTTTTATTGTATAGATAGGAAAAATAACATGAGTACATTGAGGTAACAACACTTACAATGCCTTAAAAAAACCCATCATCTTAAAGATTGAAAACTAAATTTTGTGATAACAAAAAAAACCTACTGAGCAGAAAAGTGAGGGAAAAAAAAAGAGAACCCATTAGGTGTACAACCCCAGAGCCATACGTCATACAAAAAGGTTCTAAAAATAAACATCAAACTGCCAGCAAGAAAAAAAAATACAATAAGATTTAATTATCTCTTATTGATGGGTCTCAGTTTGATCTTTCCCAATCCTGCACATGCTGATGGCGATTAGCAGAACATGACTGGTCGAAATAGCGCTGTCCTGCCCTTTTGCTCCGGTTAGTGTCACTGCTGTGAGCATCGTGAGTCACTTCTGAGGCTGGCCGTGCACATATGTCCTGGTGTCGTGTTGCGGTTTCCATTGTGGCTGACATCGGCTCTCGGGTGAAAGTGGGGCTGTTGATTTTGGCGAGTGAGGAATTTTATACAAATATATAACCCTGAACTATGCCTACATTCTGTAAGTTAGCACATTTTAAGTCGATTTAGTCAAAAATAGTGCCACTGTCTGTACCATTTGCACTAATTGGAGGTCACAAACAGAGCATGAGAGTTTTAGTAGTATATAGATTCATTGAGTAACACTGTTAATTTTGCCCCAGTTTTCCAAATGCTGCAGATCAGAAAGTCCCTCCCAACCCCCTTCAGTGATTAATAAAAAATATTTCCAGGAAAGAATGCAGTAGAAGTGAGCGTTATTGGGTAGAATTAAATAAGTATTTGGTGTTAGATAACATCAAATTATGAACCACAACAGGATATAAACTCTCCTGGTAGATGTTTGTACAGCTCAGTTAATCAGTTTCAAAGGCAACTTTCACCACTGTCTCTGCATTCTCTGTAAGATCCTTCAGTGCAGCACTCAGTATCTTGTACGTCATGAGAAATGATGAGCCTGCTCCAAAAATGGAGCCAATGACAGGGACAAAGTCGAGAGCGAATTCCAGGGCTGAAACGGTAACAACAGCAACCCCCCAACCTAATCTCACAATTACATCTGGGGTTATTTCGCCCAGCAATGGAGCTTTTACTGTCGCCTTCAGCTCTTCCACAGGTTTTCCTGCTCTGTTGGCCAGTCTTTGAAGAGAAGCATCATCCAGACCCAGGCATTTCCGGAAGTGGACAATAGCTCCAATCACTATACCGATATCACAAGCAAGAGAGAAGCCGGGAACTGGGACCGCTCCCAATCCCCCAGAGAGTGTTGCAAACATCCAGACATGTTTTTTCAGAATCTCATTTTTCCTCTGAACTATCTCCACACTTAGATTTGGAAGGGCCAAGACAAAGATCCTTTTCTTTACATTATTTAAATCACCCTCGAGTCCTTCATTTAACCGAGTGAAATCAAAATGTTTCGGCTTTTTACCGGCTATCAGGAACACAGTTGGATCTGGAAACCCTGCCTCTGCCAAACTCCTGACACAATCACTCCGAATCTTTTCCAGCTCCTCTTCTTCATTAAAAACCACCTTTTCATCCCTCGTGTTGTAAAGATCAATGTCAATCTTAGAGCGGACAAAATAGAACTTTTTCCCCAGCCGTTTAATCTCTTTGGCAAGTTTTACATCATTTTCTTTGAATCGACAAGCAGAAATTATGATAAAGAAATCATATCTTTTGAATTTCATTTCTGTGAGATACCTAGCTGCTCGAAATTTTGGAGATCCAATCCCTGGCAGATCCCAATAGCGAACATTGGGCAGAGTGGGATGTGAGTACCCAGTTGGCTCCTTTGTTGTTTCTGTGGTCCCAATTTCAGCTGCTCCTGGATCATCACTCCGAAGTCCTCTCATAGCATTGATGAAGGTGGATTTTCCTGTACCTGATTCTCCTGTCACTGCGATGTTAAGCTCTGTCTTGTCCAGATCAGTTACTTTCTTCTCTATCAGTGGTTTTACTTTTTCCACCCCACCTGTATCAAAATCAGACTTCAGTTTGTTCAGTTCTTCCTGTGTGAAGAATGAGGGGGTCTCAGTCTCTGCCACCTGTTCACTGAAATAAAATATGTTCCATTAAAATTCTCAATTGAAACATCTTCTATTTATATTGTTGTCATGGCATTCACTGAGCATGCTCATGTCAGTTTTGTCCTAGTAATGGTCTAGGTGCTCTTTGCTATTACAATCTGCTACCCAGCAGATATCTATATTTATTATTATAATCTGCATAAGTAGAGTCACTGAAAAGCACAGCATGGACACAGGCCCTTTAGTCCATGCCAAAATGAGTTAAACTGCCTACTCACATTGACCTGAACCAGGAACACAGCCCTCTATACCCCTATTATTGCTGTACCTATCCAAATTCTCTGAAACATTAACATTGCTCACTTGCACCACTTACTCTGGCAGCTCAATCCACAGTCTCTTGACCCTCTGGTCGGATAATATGCTTTCATTTGCTTAACCACCACTGATTTAACTAATGGAGTACATTGATCTCAACCTTTTGTCCAGAGAGCTGCAACTTCACAAACTTCTACCATCTTATTTCTATTCGCCCAATTTACTTCATGTAATCTCTCCCCAATCAACAAGGTTATCTAAACCTTTGCCTCTTTGAAATGATATAGCAGGTAAATTTGATGATGGGAGATTTGGAGCACATGAAGGCCTTTATTGTGAGGTGCGCTAGTAACTGGTTGATACGGTGCAGAGTTGGAGTGGATATCAGAGATTCCTATGCAGATGATGCGTTCTGTCTGCAGTCTGGTGCAGCAATGGGAATAGGATCGGTTCATATTTGACCTGGCATGCTTCAATCATTGATAAGCTCCACCACAATCAAAGATCTACTTTCAGTACATGCAGTTCTGAATGATGCTGCACAGTCAAATTGTTGGAGGAGGATAACAGAAGTAAATTTTCCAAGAAAATGCCCACCTTCAAAAGTCGTGAATGCTAAAGCTAGGCTGAAATATACACAAGCATGCTGTTTGATAACCTGGTGAAATGCAGATAGGACCAGGCAACTTCCAGAATATAGTACAGATGACCTAGACTCTTTCAATGTAAGTATCTACACAAGAAGACATAACATTGCTCTGGTGTCAAATACAGCATGGCTAATGAACACCAATTCTGACAATACTGAAACATCAACAAAGAAAAGGGACTTGCCATCATGGGACTCTCAAGAAGTACTTATTCACTTATTCACCTGTGTCTACTTAGGATTTTTTTCCAGGACAATATAATCTTCAAGCGTCATTTTCAACTTAGTTCAATTGTGGACATGAGAGCTTCCTCCCATACATAATGAAAACTGTCTTTGATCTCAGGCTGAAACTTCATTGAGTGTGGCAAAAAGAACTACACTCTTTCAGTAGGTCATAATGGGAATGCTGAGAGTGGACCCAAATGCAAGACACAGACAATGAAGTACTAGGAACAGGACTCGGAGTGTCAAGAAAGCAAGGGAAATAGGGAAGAAAGTATATTGAACATTGACACAGGCCCTAGAGGAGTCTAGGAAGTAGGGCCTGAGCTAGGACGTGGACAAGAAACACAGAACCCGGACAATGAACTAGGAACAAGGAGCCTGGACTAGCGACACGGAACTCCGGAACAAGAGCCTCGACAAGGACCCAGAACGTGGGTCTTGGTTGGACTCGGAACCGGAACCCGGGTCTATGCTAGGACTCGGGACTTGGACCTTGGCAAGGACAGGACGTTTCTACAGAATAGGATGTGGAACTCCTGCAAAGGACGAGGCACATGGACAGGACAAGACCTCAAAGCCTTGACTTGGACAGGACAAGAGACTCCTGGACAGGATGAGAGAACCCCAGCACCGGGCTGGGCAAGGCACATGGACAGGATGAGAACACAAAGCCTTGAGTTGGTCTAGGGAGACAGGAACGCAGAGCCTTGGTTGATGGAGACAGGAATGCAGAGCCTCGGTCGTGAGAGAACAGGAACATGGAACACAGAGCCGGGGCCCCTCAATGGGAACAGGACTTGGGGCCGGGGCTCTAAACAGAGTCAGGACCCCTCCTACGGAACAGGACATAGGGCAGGGACTCATACACAGAACACTGTGAGACAGATCGTCACTCAATGTAGTGGCAAATGGCCGGACCTTCCTAGCGAAGGCGTGGACACAGAAACAGTTCCAAACTCAAAGTAGCGGCAAACAGCCGGACCTGCCTAGCGAATGCGAGGACACAAAGAGACAGTTCCAAACAATGAAAGACAGATCCTTATCTGGACACAGCAAGGCCCCAGTCTTGTCCTCGCGGTTGAACCTGACAGCATTACAGGCAAGGACACAGGCAAAGTTAGCAGGCGAGGCTTCAGGTGAAGTTAGCAGGGGAGGCTTCAGAAGGAAGGGGAAGGGGAGGGAACAGTCCAGCAACTGAAGCTCAGCCCAGGAGCTGTTTATGTAGCCAGCCCAAGACAAGAATCATGTGCCTCAATTAAGGCACACACAGGACAAGGGAAAACCTGCAATAAGGGTCGATAGACCGGACCGTGAACCGGAATGTGGACTTCAGGGACTGGATCAGGACACAGTAGGCAATAAGAAGAATGCATGCCAACGGTTAGGGAAGTAGTCCATATGAACTGGAGTTTGGATTAGCAATAGTGAGATCTGTTATGCGGGGGCATTGAAATGTGCAAATCTCTTTGCTCGGAAGTTTAAATAAATAAATAAATAAAGTCACTTAGAAGAAAAGGCATATTATTAGAAGATGCAGTCAACAGGGTTAAAAGATTACATTCATGGGATCTTTATATAGGCCTCCAAAGAGCAGCAAGAATGTGGGGTACAAATTACAAAGGAAGACAGAAAAGGCATGTAAAGAGGGTAATGTTATGTTGGTCCTGGGAGACTATAATATGCAGATTTATTGGAACATCAGTTTGGTACTCAATTCCAAGATAAAGCGTTTGTAGAATGCCTATAAGATGGCTTTTTCAAAAAGCTTCTGGTTGAGAACATGAGGGAAAATTCTGGGATTGGATGTTGTGTAATCAGATTTGTTTAAGGGGCCTAAGGTAAAGGAACCCTAAGGAGGCAGTCATCATACTAGTATAGAATACACCCTGCAGTTTGAGGGGGAGAAGATAAAAATGGATGTATTAGTGTTACAGGCCAATTAAGGGAATTACTGAAGCAGGAGAGAAGACCGGCCAAAGTTCACTGGAGTGTAACACTAGCAGGGATCATAGAGGAGTAATAGTTTGACTTTTTGAGAATAATTACAGCAAAAGGCATAGGAGCAGAATTAGGCCAATTGGCCCATCGAGTCTGCTCTGCCATTTCATCATGGCTGGGCAATTTCCTTCTCAACACCATTCACCTGCCTTCTCCCCGAAACCGTCATACCCCGACTACTGAAGAACCCATCAACCTCCACGTGAAATATACTGAATAACCTGCCCTTCACATCAGCCAGTGGTAAGGAATTCCAGAGATTCGCAACCCTCCTGTTTAAAAAAAATTTCATCTACGCTCTAAATGAACATCCCTCTATTCTGAGGGTGTGCCCTGTGGTCCCAGACTCTCCCATCATAGTAAGCATCCTCTCAGCATATAAGATATTCCAGCCTCTGAATATTCAATACATTTCAATGAGATTCCCCCTCATTCTACCTATTTCCAGCAAGTGAAGGCCCAATGCCACTAATCGCTTCTCGTGCGATAATCCTTTCATTCCTGGAATCACTCTCATGAACCTCCTCTGTCTGCACCTCCTTTCTTAAATAAGGGTCCCAAAACTGCTCACAATACTTTGAGAGGCTTCACCAGAGCCTTCTAAAGCTCAGCATTAAATCCTTGTTTTTTATATTCTAGTCTGCTCAGAATTAATATTGACATTGCCTTTTTTCCCTCATCACCAACTCAACCTTCTGAAGGTAGGTAAGTCACCAGATGGAGATGGTTCATACCCCAGTGTTCTAAAACAGGTAGCAAAAGAGATTGTGGAGCAATAGTAGTGATCCTTCAAGAATCGCTGGCATTTGGAATGATCTCAGAATGGAAGGAGGCAAAAGAAAGGAAATTATAGGCCAGTTAACTTGATTTCAGTGGTTAAAAACATAGAAACATAGAAAAACAAACGGCACAATCCAGGCCTTTCGGCCCACAAAGCTGTGCTCAACATGTCCTTACCTTAGAATTACTTAGGCTTTACCCATTGCACTCTATTTTTCTAAGCTCCATGTAGCCATCCAGGAGTCTCTTAAAAGACCCTATCATTTCCGCCTCCACCACCTCTGCCAGCAGCTCACCACTCTGCGTAAAAAAACTTCCCCCTGACATCTCCTCTGTACCTACTTCCAAGCACCTTAAAACTATGTCCTTACGTGCTAGCCATTTCAGTCCTGGGGAAAAAGCCTCTCACTATACACACGATCAATGCCTCTCATTATCTTGTACACCACTATCAAGTCACAGCTGATCTTCCATTGCTCCAATGCGAAAAGGCCAAGTTCACTCAAGCTATTCTCATAAGGCATGCTTCCCAATCCAGGCAACATCCTTGTAAAACTCCTCTGCACCCTTTCTATGGTTTCCACGTCCTTCTGGTGATGATGACCAGAATTGAGCACAGTACCCCAAGTGGGGTCTGACCAGGGTCCTGTATAGATGCAACATTACCTCTCAGCTCTTAAACTCAACCCCACGATTGATGAAGGCCAATGCACTGTATACCTTCTTAACCACAGAGTCAACCTGCATAGCAGCTTTGAGTGTCCTATGGCCTCAGACCCCAATATCCCTCTGATCCTTCACAGTGCCAAGAGTCTTACCACTAATGCTATATTCTGCCATCACATTTGACTCACTAGACTAATTCCGCTCTTGCGTCTTATAGTCTTGGTCCCCTCTTGGCTCGGGTCACCTTGCCATGGAAGAGATCCCAGTGATGCTGTCTGATCTGCACCCACACTTTGTCTGTACATTTCAGCCGTCCAGCCTTCCTGTTTCTAAACTCGCTCGTACATGGCAGAAGGGGTAGTCTAGCGATTACAATATACCACCACTTCTTCTTTACAACTTATCTATTGATCTGTAAATCTCTGTTGCAGGACCTCATCTCCTCCTTGCGTATGATCATTGGTGCCAGCGTGGACTATGCCTTCTCATCATGGGGCAAAATACATTCTGAGCATCATTCCTATAGTGAGGGGACCAGAACTGAGCAGAGTACTCCAAGTGGGGTCTGACCACGGTCCTAAATAGCTGCAATATTACCTCCCGGCTCTTGAACTCAATCCCACAGTTGATAAAGACCAATGCACCGTATGCCTTCTTAACGGCACAGTCAACTTGCACAGCAGCTTTGAGTGTCCTATGACTCGGACCCCAAGATCCCTCTGATCCTCCACACCGCCAAGAGTCCTACCATTAATACTATATTCTGCCATCATATTTGACCTACCAAAATGAACCTCCTCACACTATCTGGGTTGAACTCCATCTGCCACTTCTCAGCCAGGTTTTGCATCCTGATATGATGCTGAGGCTTTATCAGGCATTGTGCAGACTGCACTTGGATTATTGTGAGCATCTTTGTACCCCATATCTATAAAAGGATATGCTAGTATTGTAGAGAGACCAAAGTATATTCACGAGAATGTACCAGAGGCTGAAACAGTTAATGTATAATAAGTGGTTCATAGCTCTGGGTCTGTCTTCATGAGAGTTTAGAAGAATGGAGGGGGGTGGGGAATCCTATTGAAAACTCTTGACACCCCTAAAGCTTTCCACTACCTGTGAGGCAGAAGTCAAATGCATGCAGGATTACCCCTCAATTTCCTACAATGAATCAAGCTCCAGACGCACACAAGATGATGGACTGGTGCACATATGCTACCCAAAACATTCACTTTTTCCACCAGTACCACACAGAGGATGAAGCCAATGGCACTCGCAACATTTCAAGATGCTGCCTGTTTAAGCTATTTTAACAATAAAAGAAATAACCTCTAAGAGAATGGACCAGGGTTTTAGTATGAGATAACATTTCCTCATGTGTCTTCATCTCCATCATGCACAATGCTTAAGAAGAAAGGTATCATTGTTCCTTTAATGTCTCCAGGTCTAACTTGATGAAATCATCAGCCAACCCCAAGAAGTAATCAGATTGGTCCTGAATACAGCAACACTCACAACACGCTGGAGGAACGTAGCAGGTCGGGCAGCATCCATGGAAACGATCAGTCAACGTTTCGGGCCGGAACCCTTCATCAGGACTGAAGAGGGAAGGGGCAGAGGCCCTATAAAGAAGGTGGAGGGAGGGTGGGAAGGAGAAGGCTGGTAGGTTCCAGGTGAAAAACCAGTAAGGGGAAAGATAAAGGGGTCGGGGAGGGGAAGCAGGGAGGTGATAGGCAGGAAAGGTGAAGAATGAATAGGGGAAAACACAATCAGTAGTAGAAGGAGGCGGAACTATGAGGGAGGTGATAGGCAGCTGGAGGAGGGGGCAGAGTGTAAATAGGGATAGGGGAAGTGAGGGGGAGGGAATTACTAGAAGTTGGATAATTCTATGTTCATGCCAAGGGGCTGGAGACTACCTTAGAAGGTATATGAGGTGTTGCTCCTTCAACCTGAGTTTAGCCTCATCATGGCAGTAGAGGAGGCCATGTATGGACATATCCGAATGGGAATATGAAACAGAGTTGAAGTGGGTGTCAACCGGGAGATCCTGTCTGTTGTGGCAGACGGAGCGCAGGTGCTCGACGAAGCAGTCCCCGAATCTGCATCGGGTTTCACCGATGTAGAGGAGGCCACACCAGGAACACCGGATGCAATAGATGACCCCAACAGACTCACAAGTGAAGTGTTGCCTCACCTGGAAGGACTGTTTGGGGCCCTGAATGGTGGCAAGAGAGGTTGTGTAGGGACAGGTGTAGCACTTACGCTCACAGGGATAAGTGTCGGGTGGGAGATCCGTGGGGAGGGACGTGTGGACCAGGCAGTCATGGAGGGAATGATCCCTGTGGAAAGTGGAGAGGGGTGGAGAGGGAAAGATGTGTTTAGTGGTGGGGTCCTGTTGAAGGTGGCGGAAGTTGCGGAGGTTAATGTGCTGGATCCGGAGGCTGGTGGGGTGGTAGGTGAGGAAAGGGGAACTCTGTCCCTGTTGTGGTGACAGGAGGATGGGGTGAGGGCCAAAGTGTGGGAAATGGAGGAGATGCGGGTGAGGGCATCATTGATGACAGCAGAAGGGAAACCACGATCCTTAAAGAAAGAAGACATTTGAGATGTCCTGGAATGGAAAGCCACATCCTGGGAGCAGATACGGTGGCGACGGAGGAACTGGGAATAGGGAATGACATTTTTGCATGTGGCAGGGTGGGAAGAGGTATAGTCGAGGTAGTTATGAGAGTCAGTGGGCTTGCAGAAGATGTCAGTGGATAGTCTGTCTCCAGAGATGGAGACCAGGAGATCGAGAAGTGGAAGGGAAGTGTCCAAGATAAACCAAGTGAATTTGAGGGCTAGGTGGAAGTTTGAAGTAAAGTCGATGAAATTGACGAGCTCAGCATGGGTGCAGGAAGCAGCAACAATGTAGTGGTCAATATAGCGAAGGAAGTGTTGGGGAGCAGTACCAGAATAGATTTGGAGCACAGACCGTTCCACATAACCAGTGAAGAGGCAGGCATGGCTGGGGCCCATGTGAGTGCCCATAGCTACACCCTTGGTCTGAAGAAAGTGGGAAGAGCCAAAAGCTAAGTTATTAAGTGTGAATACCAGTTCCAACAACTGGAGGAGGGTAGTGCTGGTGGGGAACTGGTGAGGTCTATTGTCCGGAAAGTAGCGGAGGGCTTTGAGGTCTTCTTGATGGGGAATGGAGGTGTATAGGGATTGGACATCCATAGTGAAAATGAAGAGGTCAGGACTGGGGAACTGGAAGTTATTGAAGAGATGGAGGGCATGGGACGTATCCCGGATGTAGGTGGGGAGGGACTGAACTATGAGTGACAAAATGGAGCCCAGGTCGGCAGATACAAGTTCGGTGGGACAGGAGCAGGCAGAAACTATGGGTCTACCGGGACATTCGGGCTTGTGTATCTTTGGGAGGAGTTAAAACCAAGCGGTACGTGGTGTGGGAATAATGAGTTTAGCGGCTGAGGATGGAAGGTCTCCGGAGTTGATAAGGGCAGTGATGGTTCGGTAGACAATGGTTTGATGTTTTTTGGTGGGGTCCTGTTCCAGGGGTAAGTAAGAGGAGGTGTCAGAGAGCTGCCGTTTGGCCTCAGTGAGGTAGAGGTCCATCCACCAGACTACTACAGCACCACCTTTGTCTGCGGGTTTGATGGTGAGGTTGGGATTAGTGCAGAGAGAGTGGAGGGCAGTGCCTTCAGAGGGAGTGGGGTTGGAACAGGAGAGAGGAGTCTCTCTGTTCTTCAGTTCTTCACTTTTCCTGCCTAACCCCTCCCCCACCCCTTTATCTTAACCCTTACTGGTTTTTTGCCTGGAACCTACCAGCCTTCTCCCTCCCACCCTCCCCCCATCTTCTTTTAGGGGCTCTGCCCCTTCCCTCTTCAATCCTGATGAAAGGTTCTGGCCCGAAACATTGACTGATTGATTCCACAGATGCTGCCCGACTGGCTGCGTTCCTCCAGCATGTTGAGGGTGTTGCTTTGACCCCAGCATCTGCAGAGTATTTTGTGTTTATGGGCCTGAATACAGCTTTTCAAGAAGGCAGGACCCAGCTACATGCTCAAGGCTGTAATAACGGCTGTTCTTCATGCCAATACCCACATCTCAAAGGCAAACAAAAGAGATTTAATCTGCCATAGAGTCAGATCTATCTTAATCGAAAGAGAAAGCTGAGCACTGTACGGCTTCTGCTCTGGCAGGTTTTGTTGATGCAGGAGAACTGGGAATTTCCAACCTACCTGGAGCTTGACCCTCCCATTCCCGATCTCTGTCTCTTGTTGGCTGGCCTGTATAACGATCCAGTGACTACAGGGCTTTAATCAGATGCTCGGGGAGCCTTTTTGTCTTTTCCTGTGCGTTTTTTCTACTTCTAGAGGAGATGATAGAATGAGTTATGTTTTTTTCTCACTGGACATACCATTGACTCTGAGGCAAATCACCATTAATAACGTTTGGCTTAATGCAACCAACTAGAATATACACAATTGCATTTACTCACCTTGCCTTAGTCAATCTGAAGAAAGAGATTCTGAGGGCGGTTGTGCTCCTTCTCAATGTTCTTAGAAAGAAGGACCTCTCGTGAAGCTCGGAACATAGAGAACTGCAGGTGAATCAAAATGGTCAAAATTATTGGACTCTCCAACATCATCATAAATCAGTCTCCGACTTGAAGTGAAGTGACAGAAACCCTTGTGCTGCATAGTGCCACGTTACTGTCTCAATGGAAAGCCCATGGCAATCACTTTGGGAAAAAGTGCATTTTGCACTCACACTGCCAGTAACTCACAGAAAAATGTTATGTCTATAGAAATATTGTCCGTGAAATTGCAATTGAATTGAAATAAAAAGCTGACTTTGTGAAGACCTTTTCTGTCTTCACAGAAAAGCATAAAATACTAAACATATAGTTCAACACTAAAGTAAATCAAGAGGATGATATTTTTCGCGTTGTATCCACAAAAGCACTGATAAGTGAGAATACAAAGAGACATTGTTACGCAGTGGAAAGAATTCTAACTGGCTGCATCACCATCTGGTATGGAGGTAGGTGGATGACCACTGTACAGGATCGAAATAAGCTGCAGAAAATTATAAACTCAGACAGTCCATCATTGGCACTCGCCTCCCCAACATCCATGACATTTTGAAGGAGCGATGTCTCTTAAAGACGTCATCTAGCAACACCCAGAATATGCCTTCTTCAGGGAGGATGTATAGGGTCCTGACGGCACACACTCAACGACATCTATGCTTTGGCGATTCCAATGCTTATCCGGACAAGAGCTATCTTTACTGTTAGCTGCCAACTATCCTCTGCGGGATCGACCACACCGTCCACACTTCTATTTCTCTACATTTCAACAACGTGCTTCCATTAACAGACCCTTGCCTTCTGGTTCTACAACTTCTCACTTTCAACTTTAGCTATGCCCCCTAAATTTCTCCTCGAATATATTTTGTTTCTCTCTCTTTAAATAAGATCTTTATATAACAACGTTACACTGGAAATCTTCGCACGCTCTGCTAGATGGCTCCAAAAACTTCTTCGGAAACTTTCCTCACAAATGCACTGGACAGCCAATATGAACTGTGTGCTAACTCTCCATGGCTACATGGTCGGATGGAAACTTGAAAGACCAGCCCGCAACCGGCTGAGCCCCGCACCTTCTTCTCAGAGACCACGGCTCATAGGATTTTATTAGACTCTCTGTACCTTGCGTTAAGCGGTCTTGTGAGGACATCTCATTCAGTGCTGGATATAGTCAGAAAGGCTGCTAAAGTGAACTAAACGTAAATGAAACTTGTTTCCCTTATTTGTTTTCTGGGTGGTTTACAATAAGCTCTTGTATTGCAGCGCCTCGGGGTTTTCTCATTTGTGACTTGCGTCATGCGGGTCTCTCCTTGATGGAAACACCCTAACCCGACTACTTTTTATTTCTGTTTTGCACTACTTGTTTTAACTTACCTAATTAATATACACATATATACCTACTGTTATTCAGTTTTGTTTTTACATTTATGATGTATCGCATTGTACTTCGGCCGCAATTTTAACAAATTTCACGATATATTAAACCTGTTTCTGATCTGATTATCAATTTAGGGCAGTTTGTTGCTGTTGTTACGTCCTCAACTTCATTTTCACTCCAAAACCCACAGATCCCCGATGTAAAATCGCTACATGCTAGCAAAATAGGCGGAAAATTTAGGACAAAAGTAACACCTGTTCAGGAGTTTTCTCAAGTTGTTGGCGCTTTACGGTCGTTTACACCGAGACCCTGCTTACAAACTCGCAGGATGTACTGCCCACAATTGTCTCAATCGAATCGTATTAAATTTATGTAACGGGAATAAATAGACTGAGTTCGTTATTCAAATTCTTGTTTTTACCTGCACTGGATCTTTGATCACGGAGGCTCCGTCAGTGAATGTCCGCTATGATCAGCACTCTCGTTGCGATTTGTACATTTTGTGCTTCCGCTCTCATTCACACTGCATACCTCTCCAAAAGGTACACCCGGATTGATGTGTGTTATCCAATAAGAAATAAAGATATACATGAGATTACTTGTTGCCGGGTGAATATTCTTTTAATTCTGCTGGTTCAGTGTGTGATGAGTACAGACGGTACATTCAGATACAGTGTACTTACAGAACGATTCCTATTAACTACAATAGTTAAATCACCGCAACGTACTCATTCACACTTGCCAACCGATTTATACCTTCCTCATTTCTTCAGCCAGCCAGCTACACTGAGGATAATTTACCGCAGCCAACTAACTGAACAAGTCATCAATTCATTAAGATGTGGCAGGACAGGCCAGCCGCTGGGGAGAACGGATCCCCAGAATCACGGAGAGAATATTCAAACTGCCTTCTGTGTCAGGATCGAAGCTTGGTTGCAGGGTTTTGCAGATAAATCTATCCAGAACCATGATATCGATGTAGGATTTCATCAGGTCCTAGTGGCAGGAAAAATCAGTTCCAAATGTATCATGAAAGACCTTCCTTCCTCTAAAGTCAGAACTAAATCAGTTTGCTCATGACTGCACAGTATACAATCTCATTCGCAATGAAAACAAATCAATCTTGCACAATGGCAGAGCGGGAGGTGCAGCTGTCCTGTCCTCCTGACCTTCGATGATGTTTGTGCGTGCAATGTGCATGTTTTCTCGTCACCGTGTCGGTATTTTTGGTGTATTCCAGTTTCCTCTCCTATACCAAAGACATGCGGTTTGGTGGGTGAATGGGTTACTGGAAATTGACCCCGGTTCATTTGGACTGGCAACACGAGGTGCTGAATAGCGCGTGGGAGACGTCTATGAACATCAGATAATGTGAGAGACAAACGTTTATAGATGCACAGTGGGGAGTATCCTCACTGGTTGGATTACATTTTATCCAAATTCCACCAACAGATCACCATGGCCACTGGGAGGTAAACAGATTTGATTATGGTTATTCAAACGGACACGGTAATTACAAAGCCATCCCTTTCCCTCATCCTGGTCTCTGTGAGCGCATCTCCATAAAGTAAATCCCAGCATTCTAACCACTGCTGAAAATGGAGAAACCAGTCAAGAGAACCGTCACTGTGAGGCCTAATGAGACGATCTCTGTGCTTCAGGACTGTTTTGAATGGATGAACTGGCAAGTGTTCAAAGAATCTGCCAGAAACTGAGAGGACACAGACCTCGAGGAATATGCCTCATTTGTCACTGGCTACATCAGTAAGTGTGCAGACAACATTGGTGACTCAACAATGGTCATTTGATTGTCCAACCCTGAATGGTGAGGAGTGTTTCCTATTAAAAGCCTGGGACACCGCCTTCAATTCTGGTGACATAATAACTCCAGAGTAGCCAGGAAATCATCATCTTAGCCATCAAGAGGGCCAAGACCATCTTGTTGCATAAAAGATCAAGAACACCTGTCCAATAATGATTCCCGTCGTATGTGGCTGGAGAGCAAGGACATTGTGCAAAAAAGGACCAAGTCGACTCTACCCCTGTACCAGTCATGCCTCCCTCTCTGACACTCTAAACAACTGTTATGCATGCTTTGCGGCATGCAACACAACACCAACCACAAAATCTACCCCTCTCCCAGGTGATCAGTAATTGTAGCAACAGCAAACATGAGAAAGACTCTGCAGAGTCAACCTTACGACGACGGCCAGACCAGAAAATATCCCAGGTCGCATTCTCAGGGAGTGTGCACACCAGCTCACTGATGTCCTCAGGGATATCTTCAGCACATCACTCATCCAGGCTACAATTCCACATGTTCTGACACAGTCACAGTCATCCCGGTATCAAGGAACTCTACACTTTCAGAACTAAACAACTGCTGCCCTCTGGCACTGACAGCAATCATCATGAAGTGCTTTGAATGGCTGGTAATCAAACATTCCATTCCTGCCATACGAGACAGTCATCAACATGTTCACTGAAAGAACCTTTCTCAAACATATGGCATAGCGTCTGTCATGCACCTGGCCCTGACATACCTAACAAGCAACAACCCTCATGTCAGAAAGCAGTTTCTGCATTTCTGTTCTACATTCAACACTATTGTCCCTCAGATCTTGGCAAACAAACTGCTGCTCCTACTCCACTGTCTAAATACACCACTGTGCAACTGTGTGTTGGACTTCCAAACCAACAGATGTCAGATAGTCAGGATGCACAACTGCACCTTCCTCCCCATCATCCTCAAAATGGGATCCTCCCCAGGGCTGTGTGTTGAGCCCATTAAATGTACACTTTGCTCACACTCAACTGCATAGCCAAAGACATTATACTAATCACATTGTCAAGATCGCCGATGACATGACAGTGCTGGGGCTCATCATCAACAGCAATGAGATGGATGAGATGTCCTACAAAGAGGAGGTAGAGGATCCTGAGGACTGGTGCTAGGCTAACAACCTCTTCCTCAATGTCACCAAGACCAAGGAGATGATTATTGATTTCAGGAGAATTTGCACCAGTCACACCCCTCTTTACATCAGCAGCACAGCAGTGGAATCTGTTAGCAGGTTCAAATTCCTAGGAGTGCATATCTCTCACAACTTATCATAATCCTGGAACACATCCTATATGATCAGGAATGTTCACCAAAGCCTCTACTTTTTAAAGAAGCTGATGTGAGCTGCACTATCAACATCCATACTCAGCTGTTCAATATTTGCACATGAGAGACCACCCCAAGAAGCTGCATCACTGCATGATGTGGAAACTGCACTGTGACAGGCAGGAAGGCTTTGCAAAGGGTTGTGAAAGCAGCCCAATGCATCATTCGTACCAGCTTATCCTCCGTCAAGGACATAAAGTAGATACAGAAAGGCGCCAGTAACATTATGAAGGATCCCACCCACCGTTTTTGTGACTTGTTTGTCCACTCCCATCAGGGAGGTGGCTACTTGGACCATCAGAAACCAAAATAGTAACTTTGCCCAAGCAGTAAGGCTGATCAACATGTCCACATCTAACCCACCCCTCCACACTTCTACCACCAGCAGTTTATTATTTCCTGTCAGTCACCTTAAGTACGAATGTTCCTGTGCCTTGCATCATTGTATGGCCATACAATCAATATATGTATGTATACAAACTATTTTCCAATTTATATTTATTATGTTTCTCTATTATTATGTTCTTTATTTTATTGTGTTTTTCTTATGCTGCATCAGGTATGAAGTAACAATTATTGATTTCTTCTT
The DNA here is from genome assembly GCF_963921235.1 of Mobula hypostoma. NCBI lineage: Eukaryota > Metazoa > Chordata > Chondrichthyes > Myliobatiformes > Myliobatidae > Mobula > Mobula hypostoma. Next base: position 54,758,715 of record NC_086106.1, on the reverse strand, counting down.
TACATTTGCGTACTGGAAATGAAATTAAACTATCTTTGATCATGGCCTGTATAGGAACACCAATGCTGAGGAATGGAAAAGTCTAAAGAAAATGTTGGATACAGTTCATAATGTCACAGGCAAAGGCCTTCCAACCACTGACCACATTTACAAGGAGCTCTGCCACAAAATGCAACATCCATCATCAAATACAATCCCATCGAGGTAACGCACTCCTGTGACTGCTACCATCAGGCAGATGGCACATAAGGTTTAGGTCCCACACCACCAGGTACAGGGACAGTAATTATCCTACACTGGTATCATACTCCTGAATTGGTGTGAATAATTTCACTCACTAGAGTCCTGAACTTATTCATGACCTACAGACTCAATTTCAAGGACTATTTAAGACCATTTTCCATAGGAGCAGAATTAGGACATTCAGCCCATCGAGTCTGCTCTGATCTTTCATCATGGCTGGTCGGAGATTCCACTCTACCCCGTACACTGGCCCTTTCACCATATCCTTCGATTGCCCGACTATTCTGGAATCTATCAAGTAACACTTCGAATACACCCACGGAGTTGACCTCCACCTGAGTTAGTAGCAGGGCATTCCACAAATTCACTACTCTTTGACTAAAATATTCCTCCTTGTCCCTGTTCTAAAAGGTTTCTCTTCAATTTAGTGATGTGCCCTTCAGTTCTGATACCCCCACTAGAGGAAACGTCCTCTCCAGATCCACTTTATCTAGTCCTTTTAACATTCAGAAGGCTTCAATGAAATCCCCATGCATTCTTCTAAATTCAAGTGAGTTAAGGCCCAAAGCTGCCAAACACTCCTTCATTCCTGCAATCATCGACGTGAACCTCCTCTGGACTCTGTCCAATGATATTACACATTTCCTGAAATAAGAGACCCAAAACTGTTGACAATACTCCAATTGCGGCATGTCACGTACTCCGTGACGGGGATAAAGAACCAGCAGAAATAGAAACCACTTTGGAGTCTCATATTGCTAACAACTAATAATATTTATTAGTAACTATGTAATACAGTAATATCAAAGTAAATAATTCACACAGGTTAGCAATGAATATATATATGTACGCAAGTCAGTAAGTATGGAAATCTAAGTATGAAAACCAAGCTTCTTTAAGTCTAGGGGTAAAAAGATACAGTCTTATGAAGTTGAGTAAAGTTCAGTTCAGGGTATGTAGTTGAGTAGCGGTGGTGGGAGGAGAGAGGGAGAGAGGGAGAGAGGGAGAGAGATATGAGTCTTCAGGTGAGCTGTTGCCGTCCATCTTCTCGTCGTCCTCCGAAATCCTTTACAAGTCACCGACTGTGACTTTAACCAGGGGGACCGGTTTTCTGTGGTGGAGCTATCACCCCAGCAAGGGTGGACACATAGACAACTCCCCACCAGTCAACCCCTTCTTCACCGCTGGAATAACAATTTGGATCGATCCGCCTGATCGATCCTCTAAAAACTCACTTTTTCTGCGGGCACAACAATGCTCATTCAGTGTCCAGATCATGTGTCTGAGGTCTGTATCATCTGACCCCCCATTTATCTCACCAGGCTGAGCAGCACCTGCCATTCAAAGAGTCTCTCCTTCCTTTGTCTGCAGAAAAGTGCACAAGCAGGCAACAAGTCCTTGAAAGTAACATCAACAACCTGCTGTCGGTCACCGTAGCAACTTTCAAGCTGCTCAGTGCTGTCTCCAATCCCAGACTCAGTAGAAATCCAAAATTACTTCCAATGCCTTAAAGTGACAGTCCAACTGTTAATCTTCATCTCTCTCTCTCCTTTCCAAACAAACCATCAATGATGAATGTCTCTCTCTGTCTCTCTTCAAACAGTTAATAGGGGCACTCCTGGATCCCCTCACACTCCCCTTCCTCAGGGAAAAAAAATTTTCGAAGATGATTTTTTTAGAATGTCCATCACAGAGTTTTAAACAATACAGGGAAAGAACATCAGATGACAAAGCAAAAATGGTTACAGTTTTCAACTTAACATCAGGATAAGCAATCAGCTATGATGTTATCAGTACCTTTTACATGTCTGATTATGAAATCAAATTCCTGCAATACTGGACTCCAATTTAACAACCTCCTATTTTTATCCTTCATTTTATTTTAAAACACCAGCGGATTGTGATCTGTGTAAACCACAAGAGGTCTTTGGGCAGGATAAGTATAAACTTCAAAATGTTGTAAGGACAGAATAAGTGCCAATAACTCCTTCTCAACAGTTGAATAATTTTTCTGGTGTACATTAAATTTCTTTGAGAAATAAGCTACTGGGTGTTCAATATCATCCACACCCTTCTGTAACAGTACTGCCCCAGCAGCTTCATCACTAGCATCTGTGGTGATTGAGTATGGTTTCGAGAAATCCGGTGCTTTGAGCACAGGATCATAACACAGGATGGTTTTCAAACGTTCAAACACCTCCTGGCAAAGGTCATTCCATGCAAGCCTTTCACTCTTCCCTAGGAGCTTTGTTAGGGGGAGAGCAATGTCAGCAAAGTCCTTACAGAATTTTCTATAATACCCAACCATCCCTAAAAACTTTCTCAAAGCTTTCTTGCTGGTTGGAACAGGAACTTCAGCAATCGCTTGAATGTTGGCCTGTATAGGAGCCAGCTGGCCTTGGCCCACCACATACCCCAGATATGTGACTGGGGCATGGCCAAATTCACTGTTAGCAAGGTTCACCGTAAGATTGGACTTAGAAAGTCTATCAAACAGTTTCTCTACCACTGCAATATGTTCTTCCCATGTGTCACTCCAGACCACTAGGTCATCAATATAGGCCTCTGTGTTTTCTAGCCCTTTTATCACCAAATTTATCATTCTCTGAAATGTCCCTGGTGCATTTTTCATCCCGAAGGGCAAAACATTGTATTCATACAGCCCTGAGGGTGTAACAAATGTTGAGATTTCTCTGGCCCCGTCAGTCAATGGAACACACCAGTATCCCTTCAACAGATCAATCTTCGTGAGGTACTTAACCTTTCCCACTTTATCAACACAGTCACCCACTCTGGGGATCGGATAAGCATCCGTCTTGGTTATGGCATTAATTTTCCGGTGGTCAGTACAGAATCTCATGCTACCGTCCGGCTTAGGTACAAGGACGCATGGTGACACCCAGTCTGAGGTAGATGGCCTAATAATACCGGTTGCTGGCATGTACCCGATCTCTTTTTCAACTTCTTTATTTTTCTCAAAGTTCATTCTGTAAGGATGCTGTTTAATGGGCTGAGCTGAATTCAGAATGACATCATGCACTGCCCCGGCGTATCGTCTTGGTGCGTCAGGAAATAGATCTTTGTGCTTCCTAATTAGCTCCTGCAATTGCTCTCTTTGTGCAGGCCTGAAACGACTAACCTTATCAGTAAGGTCCTTTAAGATAAGGGAATTCGTAAGTCTCGTGGATACAATACTCAGTTTAGTGAAATGATTTTTTCCTCATTATCAAATTCCTCAGCCCTCTTTGTTTTCGTGCTCGTACCTACTGGTACCGCCTCAGAATCATGATACAGTTCCAACATATTAACGTGAACCAGCTGCGTGGCCTTCTTCCTGTCAGGAGTTTCAATAACATAATTCAAAGAATCAATTTTCTTCACTATGCAGTATGGCCCATGGAATTTTGCTTGGAGGGGTATGGTCACAAGAGTGAAAGCACCAGTACTTTGTTTCCAACTTCAAACACTTGCTCCCTTGCTCTCTTATTAAACCACTGTTTCATTTTAATTTGGGAGTGTTGCAGATTCTTCCTGGCAAGGTCGTAGGCCTAGTTAAGACTTTCTCAGAATTTTAAAACATAGACTAACACATTGACACACACGTCTGGGTTAGACCATTGCTCCCTGAGCAGGGTCAAAGGTCCTTTGGGCCTATGGCTGAAAATGAGCTCAAATGGGCTGAACCATAAGGACTCTTGAATGGTGTCCCTCACAGCAAAAAGTAGTAAGTGTATCCCCTCATCCCAGTCCTTGTCATTCTTATGGCAGTAGGTCTTAATCATAGATTTTAAACTGGAATGAAACCTTTCCAGAGCCCCTTGAGGCTCTGGGTGGTAAGCAGATGACACAATCTGTTGAGCTCCCAGCTCAGACACTACTTGCTGGAATATTTTTGAAGTGAAGTTGCTACCCTGGTCGAATTGAATTTCTTTGGGTAAATCTACCAGTGCGAAAAACTTGCTGAGTGCTTTTACCACAATCTTGGCCTGGATGTTTCTGAGAGGCACAGATTCTGGGACACGAGATGCAGCGCACATTATTGTTAACAAATACTGATTACCAGCTGCAGTCTTTGGCAAAGGACCTACACAATCCACTATGACCCTGGAAAAAGGTTCACCAAAAGCAGGTATTGGCCGAAGTGGTGCTTTTGGAATGGCCTGGTTAGGTTTTCCCACCACCTGACACGTATGACACCCTCTACAGTAATTGACAATATCTCTCCTCATGTTAGGCCAATAAAACTCCCTCAGGATCCTGTGCACCATCTTTTTTATTCCAAAATGTCCCCATAAAGGCATCTTATGGGCCAGGTTTAAAATTTCAACCCTATGAACCTTTGGAACCACCACCTGGTGCACAATAGCCCAATCCTCACTCGCAGGCACAGTGGCTGGTCTCCACTTCCTCATCAACACCACAGCCTTAAGATAATACCCCAATGTTTCTTTCTGAACCTCCTCCTCAGAGAGAGCTGTCTCTTTTAAAGCCACAATTTCCAGATCTTTATTCTACTCCTCTATAAACTCCTTCCTTGACAAGGACAGGTCTTTCCTCTCCTCCTTGTTCTCCTCAGCCTTACTAACCCCCAAATCCTGTTGGTATTGGGACAGTCAGAAAGTCTCAGGTAAATCAATATTAGCAGCAGCAGCCTATCTGGACATGCTTCGTGTCACTGCACACGCGGGATACACATCAGCATCTCTGGCCGGGTCCTCAGCATCAGCAGGCTTACTTGTGAGCTGAACTGTTGGGTAATCATCCCCACCTGCAAGGTTATTACTGAGTAAGACATCAACATGGTCTATCGATAGCTCAGATTGGACCCCTATTATGATTGGTTTCGACACCAAGTCGCATTTCAAGATTATCTTGTGCAAAGGCACGGCCTCTGTTCCCTTTCCAATGCCCTTAATGATGTTTACTTTTCCAGTGTCTGTCTCCGCACCAAATTCCAAAACATTCTTTAATATCAATGACTGGAAAGCTTCAATATCTCTCCATATTCTATCTGGACTGGGTTTGATCCTCCTTCACACACACAAACCCTTCGGAAATAAATTTATCGAGTCCTTCCTGAACACGGTTCGACCCCCTTTTCTTCAGCGGTGTTTTAGCTGTCTGAACACAGCCATTTGGGGTTTTCTCTTTCTCCTTTCCTTTCCCCCTTTTCATAGCAAACAATTCGATCCCACATGGCCAGGTTTTCCACAAGAGTAACACTTAAAACTGGGAAATTTTTCCCCCGACTGTTTCCCTTCCTCCTTACTTTTATCACTAATCCCCAGTTTACGCTCTGGTTTAGCCGCTGGATTATCTCTACTCCCTTGTGGGTTACTCTTAGTGGGGAAAAATTTAACTTTATGAGTTAGGGTCCATTTGTCTGCTAACTCAGCAGCTTCTGACAGTGTCGCCGCCCCTTTTTCATCTAAGTGCGTCCTTATCTCAACCGAGACGCAGTTTTTAAATTCTTCAGTCAACATTAACTCTCTCATGTTGCCAACACTCTCAACCGCCCCTTTTGAAGCACACCACTGATCAAAGTATACCTGTTTCTCATGGGCAAACTCCACATACGTTTGGTTCCAGGACTTTCTCAAGCCTCGAAAACTTTGTCTGTAGGCCTCTGGGACTATCTCATAAGCCTTGAACACAGCATCCTTCACTTTATCATAATCCTTTGCGTCTTCAAGAGACAGGGCTGCATATGCTTGCAGAGCCTTCCCCTTTGCAACACTCTGTAAGAACACATCCCATTGCGCCCACGGCCACTTCCGATTATGGGCCACTTTCTCGAAATGTAGGAAATACCTATCAATTTCTGCTTCATCAAATGGAGTTACTAACTTAATTTCTCGACTGACACTAAACCACTGCTCATGGCTCACCATCTGAGCATTCTGTTGCCATCTCTCCCTTTCAAATGCTCTCTGTCTCTCTGCCTCTTCTCTCTGTTTCTCTGCCTCTCTAACCTCATGGATCCTCTGTTTTTCTGTGGCCTCAGCCTCGAGCTGCAGTAATTCCAATTTCAGTTTCAACCGAGCTTCAGCCTCAGTATGTACACTACCTTCAGCAAATAACTCTAACGCCTCCTCCTCAAACGTTCCCTTAGCTACATAATGCTGGGCTATTATCATCTGCAACTGAACTTTCCTCATTTTAGTGGTCATCCTTAGTTTTAACCTTTGAGCAATTCCCAACTGCAAATCCCTCTTAGCATCCTTCAACGCCTCAGGGGTTGGTTCTGCCATAAATTTATTAACTTCAAACTCCATTTATGCTGATATTCCACACAACCAAATCAAAAAGAATTTTCCCCAATCAATTCAAACCAGCCTTCCGATCAATTTGTTCATATCGCGGACGCAGGCCCTGATTTTGTCACGTACCCCATGACAGGGATAAAAAACCAGCAGAAATAGAAACCACTTTGGAGTCTCGTATTGCTAATATTTATTAGTAGCTATGCAATACGGTTAAATCAAAGTAAATATTTCACACAGGTTAGCAATGAATATATATATATGTATATATATATATACATATACATATAAGTACGCAAAACAGTAAGTGTGGAAATATATGTATGAAAACCAAGCTTCTTTAAGTCCAGCAGTAAAAACATATAGTCTTACAAAGTTAAGTAAAGTTCAGTTCAGTTCAGTTCATGGTATGCAGTTGAGTAGCAGTGGAGAGAGAGAGTGAGTTGAGTCTTCAGATGAGCTGTTGCCGTTGATCTTCTCGTCGTCCTCCGAAATCCTTTACAAGTCACCGACTGTGACTTTAACCAGGGGGACCGGTTTTCTGTGGTGGAGCTATCACCCCGGCAAGGGTGGACACATAGACAACTCCCCACCAGTCAACCCCTTCTTCACCGCTGGAATAGCAATTTGGATCGATCCGATTGATCGATCCCCTAAAAACCCACTTTCTCTGTGGGCACAACAATGCTCACTCAGTGTCCAGATCATGTGTCTGAGGTCTGTATCATCTGACCTCCCATTTATCTCACCAGGCTGAGCATTACCTGTCATTCAAAGAGTCTCTCCTTCCTTTGTCTGTAAAGAAGTGCAGAAGCAGGCAACAAGTCCTTGAAAGTAACATCAACAACCTGCTGTCGGTCACCGTAGCAACTTTCGAGCTGCTCGGTGCTGTCTCCAATCCCAGACTCAGTAGAAATCCAAAATTACTTCCAATGCCTTAAAGTGACAGTCCAACTGTTAATCTTCGTCTCTCTCTCTCCTTTCCAAACAAACCATCAATGATGAATGTCTCTCTCTGTCTCTCTTCAAACAGTTAATAGGGGCACTCCTGGATCCCCTCACAGGCATTACTTGTGTCTTATAAAGCTTCAAGCATTATCTCCCTGTTTTTATATTCTATTCCCCTTGAAATAAGTGCTAACAATGCATATGCCTTCTTTAACGCAGACTCAACTTATGAATTACCCTTCTGGGAGTCTTACACAAAGAATCCAAGGTTCGTTTGCACAACTGATATTTGAATGTTCTCTCCATTTAGATAATAATCTGCACTATTGTTCTTTTTAACAAACTGCCACTTTTTTGCCAATTCTTCTAATGTCTAAGTCCTGCTGCGATCGCATTGCTTCCTCAGTACTACCTACCCTTCCACCTGTTGTTGTACCATCTGCAAACTTTGCCACAAAGTCATCAATTCCACTATCTAAATCATAGTAACATAGAAACATAGAAAATAGGTGCAGGAGTAGGCCATTCGGCCCTTCGAGCCTGCACCGCCATTTATTATGATCATGGCTGATCATCCAACTCAGAACCCCGCCTCAGCCTTCCCTCCCTACCCCCTGATCCCCATAGCCACAAGGGCCATATCTAACTCCCTCTTAAATATAGCCAATGAACTGGCCTCAACTGTTTCCTGTGGCAGAGAATTCCACAGATTCACCACTCTCTGTGAGAAGAAGTTTTTCCTAATCTCGGTCCTAAAAGGCTTCCCCTTTATCCTCAAACTGTGACCCCTTGTTCTGGACTTCCCCAACATCGGGAACAATCTTCCTGCATCTAGCCTGTCCAATCCCTTTAGGATTTTATACGTTTCAATCAGAACCCCCCTCAATCTTCTAAATTCCAACGAGTACAAGCCCAGTTTATCCAGTCTTTCTTCATATGAAAGTCCTGCCATCCCAGGAATCAATCTGGTGAACCATCTTTGTACTCCCTCTATGGCAAGGATGTCTTTCCTTAGATTAGGGGACCAAAACTGCACACAATACTCCAGGTGTGGTCTCACCAAGGCCTTGTACAACTGCAGTAGTACCTCCCTGCTCCTGTACTCGAATCCTCTCTCTATAAATGCCAGCATACCATTCGCCTTTTTCACCGCCTGCTGTACCTGCATGCCCACTTTCAATGACTGGTGTATAATGACACCCAGGTCTCGTTGCACCTCCCCTTTTCCTAATCGGCCATCATTCAGATAATAATCTGTTTTCCTATTTTTGGCACCAAAGTGGATAACTTCACGTTTATCCACATTAAATTGCATCTGCCATGAATTTGCCCACTCACCCAACCTATCCAAGTCACTCTGCATCCTCTTAGCATCCTCCTCACAGCTAACACTGCCACCCAGCTTCGTGTCATCCGCAAACTTGGAGATGCTGCATTTAATTCCCGCATCCAAGTCATTAATATATATTGTAAACAACTGGGGTCCCAGCACTGAGCCTTGCGGTACCCCACTAGTCACCGCCTGCCATTCTGAAAGGTCCCGTTTATTCACACTCTTTGCTTCCTGTCTGCTAACCAATTCTCCATCCACATCAATACCTTACCCCCAATACCGTGTGCTTTAAGTTTGCACACTAATCTCCTGTGTGGGACCTTGTCAAAAGCCTTTTGAAAATCCAAATATACCACATCCACTGGTTCTCACCTATCCACTCTACTGGTTACATCCTCAAAAAATTCTATGAGATTCGTCAGACATGATTTTCCTTTCACAAATCCATGCTGACTTTGTCCGATGATTTCACCACTTTCCAAATGTGCTGTTATCACATCTTTGATAACTGACTCCAGCAGTTTCCCCACCACCGACGTTAGGCTAACCGGTCTATAATTCCCCAGTTTCTCTCTCCCTCCTTTTTTAAAAAGTGGGGTTACATTAGCCACCCTCCAATCCTCAGGAACTAGTCCAGAATCTAACGAGTTTTGAAAAATTATCACTAATGCATCCACTATTTCTTGGGCTACTTCCTTAAGCACTCTGGGATGCAGACCATCTGGCCCTGGGGATTTATCTGCCTTTAATCCCTTCAATTTACCTAACACCACTTCCCTACTAACATGTATTTCGCTCAGTTCCTCCATCTCACTGGACCCTCTGTCCCCTACTGTTTCTGGAAGATTATTTATGTCCTCCTTAGTGAAGACATAACCAAAGTAATTATTCAATTGGTCTGCCATGTCCTTGCTCCCCATAATCAATTCACCTGTTTCTGTCTGTAGGGGACCTACATTTGTCTTTACCAGTCTTTTCCTCTTTACATATCTATAAAAGCTTTTACAGTCAGTTTTTATGTTCCCTGCCAGTTTTCTCTCATAATCTTTTTTCCCCTTCCTAATTAAGCCCTTTGTCCTCCTCTGCTGAAATCTGAATTTCTCCCAGTCCTCAGGTGAGCCACTTTCTCTGGCTAATTTGTATGCTTCTTCTTTGGAATTGATACTATCCCTAATTTCTCTTGTCAGCCATGGGTGCACTACCTTCCTTGATTTATTCTTTTGCCAAACTGGGATGAACAATTGTTGTAGTTCATCCATGCGATCTTTAAATGCTTGCCATTGCATATCCACTTTCAATCCTTTAAGTGTCATTTCCCAGTCTATCTTAGCTAATTCATGTCTCATACCTGCAAAGTTACCCCTCTTTAAGTTCAGAACCTTTGTTGCTGAATTAACTATGTCACTCTCCATCTTAATGAAAATTTCCACCATATTATGGTCACTCTTACCCAAGGGGCCTCTCACGACAAGATTGCTAATTAACCCTTCCTCATTGCTCAAAACCCAGTCCAGAATAGCCTGCTCTCTAGTTGGTTCCTCGACATGTTGGTTCAAAAAACCATCCCGCATACATTCCAAGAAATCCTCTTCCTCAGCACCTTTACCAATTTGGTTCACCCAATCTACATGTAGATTGAAGTCACCCATTATAACTGCTGTTCCTTTATTGCACATGTTTCTAATTTCCTGTTTAATACCATCTCCGACCTCACTACTACTGTTAGGTGGCCTGTACACAACTCCCACCAGCGTCTTCTGCCCCTTAGTGTTACGCAGCTCTACCCATATCGATTCCACATCTTCCCAGCTTATGTCCTTCCTTTCTATTGCATTAATCTCTTCTTTAACCAGCAACGCCACCCCACCACTCCTTCCTTCATGTCTATCCCTCCTGAATATTGAATATCCCTGAACGTTGAGCTCCCATCCTTGGTCACCCTGGAGCCATGTCTCTGTGATCCCAACTATATCATAATCATTAATAACAATCTGCACTTTCAATTCATCCACCTTATTACGAATGCTCCTTGCATTGACACACAAAGCCTTCAGGCGCTCTTTTACAACTCTCTTAGCCCTTATACAATTATGTTGAAAAGTGGCCCTTTTTAATGCTTGCCCTGGATTTGTCGGCCTGCCACTTTTACTCTTCTCCTTAGTGCTTTTTGCTTCTACCCTCACTTTACACCCCTCTGTCTCTCTGCACTGGTTCCCATCCCCCTGTTGTGAACTAACCTCCTCACGCCTAGCCTCTTTAATTTGATTCCCACCCTGCAACCATTCTAGTTTAAAGTCACCTCAGTAGCCCTCGCTAACCTCCCTACCAGGATATTGGTCCCCCTAGGATTCAAGTGTAACCCGTCCTTTTTGTACAGGTCACGCCTGCGCCAAAAGAGGTCCCAATGAACCAAAAATTGAATCCCTGCCCCCTGCTCCAATCCCTCAGCCACGCATTTATCCTCCACCTCATCGCATTCCTACTCTTACTGTCGCGTGGCACAGACAGTAATCCCGAGATTACTACCTTTGCGGTCCTTTTTCTCAACTCCCTTCCTAGCTCCCTATATTCTCCTTTCAGGACCTCATCCCCTTTCCTACCTATGTCATTGGTACCTATATGTACCACGACCTCTGGCTCCTCACCCTCCCACTTCAGGATATCTTGGACACGATCAGAAATATCCCGGACCCTGGCACCAGGGAGGCAAACTACCATCCGGGTCTCTGGACTGCGTCCACAGAATCGCCTATCTGACCCCCTTACTATCGAGTCCCCTATCACAACTGCCCTCCTCTTCCTTGCCCTACCCTTCTGAGCTACAGGGCCAGACTCTGTGCTGGAGGCACGGCCACTGTCGCTTCCCCTGGGTAAGCTGTCCTCCCCAACAGTAATCAAACAGGAGTACCTATTGTTAAGGGGCACAGCCACCGGGGTACTCCCTATTACCTGACTCTTCCCCTTCCCCCTCCTAACCGTGACCCACTTGTCTGCCTCCCGTGGCCCCGGATTGACCACCTGCCTGCAACTCCTCTCTATCAACTCCTCACTCTCCCTGACCAGACGAAGGTCATCGAGCTGCAGCTCCAGTTCCGTAATGCGGTCCCTTAGGAGCTGCATCTCGATGCTCTTGGCGCAGATGCAGACATCCGGGAGGCTTGGAGACTCCAGGGCCTCCCACATCCGACACCGAGAACAGCAAACTGCCCTCACACTCATACTGCCCCTCTCCTCAAATAGCAACAGAAAATGAATGCCAAACCTTCCTCGCCTCGCCCGTTTCCGCCTAAGCCCGTTGAGCCGAAGCCCTTAAGCCTTCATTCTGCTCCCGGCTCACTCCGCCGCCATCAATGATGAATGTCTCTCTCTGTCTCTCTTCAAACAGTTAACAGGGGCACTCCTGGATCCCCTCACAGGCATTACTTGTGTCTTATAAAGCTTAAGCATTATCTCCCTGTTTTTATACTCTATTCCCCTTGAAATAAGTGCTAACAATGCATATGCCTTCTTTAACGCAGATTCAACTTGTGAATTAGCCTTCTGGGAGTCTTACACAAAGACTCCAAAGTTTGTTTGCACAACTGATATTTGAATGTTCTCTCCATTCAGATAATAATCTGCACTATTGTTCTTTTTAACAAACTGCCACTTTTTTGCTAGTTCTTCCAATGTCTAAATCCTTCTGCAATCGCATTGCTTCCTCAGTACTACCTACCCTTCCACCTGTTGTTCTATCATCTGCAAACTTTGCCACAAAGTCAACAATTCCACTATCTAAATCATTGACAAACAATATGAAAAGTAACTGTCACAATACTGACCCCTGAGGGGCACCACTAGTCACTGGCAGCCAACCAGAAAAGGTACCCTTTATTCCCATTCACTGCTTCTGACTGTCAGACATTCTTCAATCCATGCCAGTATCTTTCCTCTAACGCCATAGGATTTTATCTTCTTAAGTCGCCTCATGTGCGGCACCTTATCAAATGCTTTCTGAAAATCCAAGTAAATGACATCCACTTCTACTTCTTCGTCTACCCTGCTTGTTACTTGCTCGAAGAATTCTTGCAGATTTGTCAGTCAAGGCTTCACAGAAGCCATGCTCACTTTGACTTACTTTATCATCAGTTTCCAAGTTCACCAAAACATCATCCTTAATAATGGTCTCCAACCATTTCCCAACCACTGAACTGTAGGTTAACTGCCCTATAAGTTCTTCTCTTTTGACTTCCTGACTTCTTAAAGAGTGGGTTGACATTTATAATGTTTCAGTCCTCCGGGGCCATGCCAAATCATGTCTTTCTTTTTCAGTCGTTTTATTAAGTTTCAGATTAATATACATAACAATATTAATGATACAAAGAGATCAGTATAACATTGATAATGTTTAACATATACAAGCATAATTTGAGTAAAATATATAATTCAAGCCTCCCAATCTCTAAGTAATTGAACATGAAAAAAGAATTTTATAAAGAACTTCCCAAACTAAAAAATGTCATGCACAGGATTTACATGTCGGTAAAAATGAGCTAATTTATCCTATGGACTATTTAAAACTGTATCAGTGTCTGTCTAGCACACATTGAGGAAGTATTAACCAGTTGATGAATTTTCTCCCATTTCTCTATAGGTAAAGATACCTGAAGTTCTCTTTCCCATTCAATTTATTTTTATTTTATCAGATGTACCAAGATATATTTTTGTAATTAAATCATACAAAACTGCTATTAAGCACTTCTGATAGGGATTTGAACCTGAAGTTTTTTCTGTCATATTAGTTGGGCGAAATATTGGAAAGTTAGGTAAAATACCATTCAACAAACTTCTAATCTGCAGATATCTAAAAAAATGTGAACTAGGCAACTTATATTTATTAGACAATTGTTCAAACGACATGAAACAATTATCCATGGATAAATCACAAAAGCATGCCATTCCCCTCGTTTTCCATAAGGAAAGAGCTTGATCAATTCTAAAGTTGAAAGAAAAATTACAAAGTTTGTAGATATAATAGGACTAGATAAAATAAATTTGTTCAATCCTAAAATTGCGAAATTGAAACCATATTCATATTGTATGTTTAATTATTGGATTAATTATTTGTTTATTCAGTTTGGTTAATGTGAAGGGGAGCGAAGCTCCTAAAATAGAAACTAATGAAAACCCTTGCATAGACACATCTTCCAGGTTTACCCACCGTGGACAATGAGTTTCATCCCAATCTTGCGTCCAAAACATTAAATATCGGATATTAGTTGCCCAATAATAAAGTCTAAAATTCGGCAATGCTCAACCACCATCCTTTTTTGATTTCTGTAGATATTTCTTGCTCAATCTAGGATTTTTATTCTCCCATATATATGAAGAAATTTTAGAATCAATAATATCAAAAATGGATTTAGAGATAAAAATAGGTACCATTTGAAATTAACACAGAAATTTAGGTACAACAGTCATTTTAATAGAATTAATTTGACCAATCAATGATAAGGACAGTGGGACCATTTAGTAAACAATTGTTTAACATGGTCAATTAAGGGTAGAAAGTCAACTTTAAATAGATCTTTATTTTTTTTTTAGTAATTTTGACATCCAAACAAGTGAAATAATCAGTAATTAATTCAAATGGTAATGTCTATAAATTGGAACTTCCATATTTAATGGAAAAAGCTCACTCTTATTCAGATTTAATTTATAACCAGAAAAACTACTAACCTGAGCTAGTTGTAATAAAACTGCTGGGATGGATTTCTCTGGGTTAGAGATATTTAATAGCAAGTCATCTGCATAGAATGATACCTCATGCATCTCCTTCCCATGAGTAATTCCAAATATATTGGGTGAATCACGAAAGGCAATTGCCAAGAGTTCCAAAGCAAAATCAAATAACAAAGGACTTAATGGACAACCCTGTCTAGAACCTCTGAAAAGCCTAAAAATGGGGGATTTCTGATTATTGGTAACTATGGAAGCCAAAGGTGAATGATATATCAATTCAATCCAAGAAATAAATTTTGGGCTAAAGTTGAATCTCTCAAGCACATTAAATAAATATTTCCATTCAACTCTGTCAAACGCCTTCTCAGCGTCGAGTGAAGTAACACATTCCGGAACTTAAAATGAGGGAGTGCAGTATATACAATATTCATTAATCTCCTAACATTGAAATATGAAAAGCGATTTTCAATATATCCTGTCTGATCATCAGAAATAATTTGTGGCAGTACCTTTTCCAATTGATTTGCTATTATATTAGAAACAATTTTGGAATCTACATTCAACAAAGTTATAGGTGTATAAGTCATGGTCCGGTCTGACCTCCACATTCTGGGTCACGGTCTGGTCCATGTACTTCGGACTCTGGGTTTTCCGGTTTTCCTTGGTTTCGGTTGGACTTAACCATAAGCACCTGATGCTCATCTTGGGGCTGGGAATATAAGTGGCCCTGGGATCGAGTGTGGGTGCTGGGCCATCTCGTCCATCTCCCCTTGGAGCAACCCACCAGTGGAAGGCCAGTGTAGTCATCGAGATATGGATTTGGCTGTTCCGTGGCTCACCAAGGTTACCAGCTGCTTCGAGTCTTCGAGCCACCCCGGACCTAGCTCCCTTCCTGTCCCTTGCCTCCATCAGGTAAGCCAGGCCGATTGCCGTTACCCTGCAGTTGGGTCTGTCCCTTCCTGTCCCGTGCCTCCGTCGGGTAAGCCAGGCCATTTGCCGTTTCTCTGCGGTTGTGACTGTCCCTCCCTATCCTTGCCTAGTTGGGGTGGAGTCCCGCGTCCTGCCCAGGAGTTGCCTCGAAATATTCTTGCCCCGTCATGTCCTCATCTAGTCTCCAAGACCCCGGGTCTCCAAGAACCAAGCCTCGTCACATCTCCGCCTGGTCCCCAAGAACCCAAGCCTCGTCACATCTTCACCTGGTTTTAGCATCCGATCCCGAGTCAAGACCCAGATTCTGTGTCCTTGTCCAGTCTCTGGCTCAGAGTCCACGCCCAGGCGCCATGTTCCCAATCCCTCGTCCTGGTCCTGCTTCCCTAGCCTAGTTTTTTTTTTCCTGTCCCTGCTCCTAGTCTGCATCCTCTCCTGTCATTTAGTTTTGTCTGTACCTGTTCCAAGTACTTCAGTGTCTGTGTCTTGCATTTGGGTCTATTCCCAACGCCCCCCTTATGACACTATATGATGCACAATCATTAATGTCTTTATCTTTTTTAGGAATTTAAGAAATGGATGCTTCATAAAAGGATTGTAGTAATTTACCTACGAGTAAGTCGTCCTTAAAAATTTTACATAGCCATGGTGAAAGTAAATTTGAAAAAGATTTGTAAAATTCTACTGTAAATCCATCCAAACCTGGTGCTTTTCCAGTATTCATCGCAAAAATAGCTTTCTTAATATCATCTTCCGTAATGGCTGCATCTAGTTCTTAGCGTTCATTAAGTGGTAATTTCTGAATGTTCAATTTGCTTAAAAATTCATACATAATGGTTGACTCTTCAGGAAATTCCGATTGATATAGAGAGGTATAAGAGTCTTGAAAAGATTTATTAATTTCATCATGATCAACTGTCAAGGTACCATCACATTTAGAAACTTTACTAATCAAACATTTAGTCAAAGCAGCTTTCAGTTGGTCTGCCAATAATTCACCCGATTTATTACCAGGTACCTGTATATAAAATTGACACTTAGTTTTAAGTAATTGATTTTCAATCAGGGAGGTTAATAACAAATTATGTTGCATCTGAAGTTCAACCCTCTTTTTATACAGTTCTAAATTAGGAGCAACAGAATACTTTTTTTATCAATTTCTTTAATCTTATCAAACAATGTACATATTTCATTATTAATTCATTGTTTCAATCCAGCAGAATATGAAATAATTTGCCCAAAAATATATACTTTAAAAGTATCCCACAATATTCCACTGGAAATTTCATCCATAGAATTAGTTGAAAAGGAAAAATCAATCTGTTCTTTAATAAAATTGGTAAAATTTGAATCCTGAAGTAAAATGGAATTGAACCTCCATTGTCTAGCACTAGAAATTATGTCAGTGAGTTTAATTGATAGTTTCAGAGGTGCATGGTCAGAAATAGTACTTGCATCATATACAGATGCAATAACAGATGAAATTAATCAAGAATCAATAAAAAATCAATTCTCGAATAGCTATGATATACATGGGAGAAAAAAGAGAACTCTTTCTCCTTGTGATGCAACAGCCTCCAAACATCTAAGATTCTGGAATCAACTGAAAAGGAGTTTATAAATATAATGGATTTGTTCAGAGTATTTGATTAGAGGCAGACCTATCCATCAAAGGGTTGAAGCAACAATTAAAGTCTCCATCAATTATCAACTTATATTCGTTTAAATTAGGAAAAGATGCATATAAATGCTTAAAAAATTCAGGATAATCAGTATTTGGTGCATAAATATTAACCAAAACAACTTTTTGATCATAAAGTAAGCCAGTAATTAGCAAAAATCTACCATTTGGGTCTGAAATTGTTTCATAATGAACAAATGAAATCGAGGAATCTATAAAAATAAAGACTCCTTTACCTTAGATTGTGAATTACATTGAAACTGTTTCTCTTCCAAAACCTAAAAAAAAACACTGATTATCCATTCTCCTCACGAGTCTCCTGAGCAAAGATAATCTGAGCATTCAGTTTACGAAAGACATTAAAAATCTTCTTCCGTTTAATCAGATGATTCAAACCATTTATATTCCATGCAACAAAATTAAGAACATTATCCATTTTAGTAAAATAAGCCAAATGGTATGCAAAGGGTTAACCTTACTGCACAGGAAACCCATGACTCAGGAAGAGGAAAAAGTTTAAAGAGAAATTGGAATCTATGACTCTTCAGACATATTTGTAGTTTCAGAACATCCCACTTGGAAAATACTAATCTAAAAGAAATACAATCCCCACCCACCAAGCCTGACAAAAAAACTGGCCACAGCCAGCCAGTACACTAACTAATCCCAAATACATTACCCCCAGCTCTCATGAAGACATAACTCCAAATGGAAGGAATGTAATAAACCACCCACAGACAAAACCTTATGAGAGAAATATCAAGAAATGGACAAAACAAATATTGAAAAAGAGAACCCTGTCATTGCGAAACATTTTGAAAGTCGAAATCTTGAAAAATGAAGCAAAATACAATCCTATTGATATTTCAAAAAAAGAACAATCTGTCGCCAAGTCAGAATGTTAAAGGAAAAGTTAAAAATATTTACATAAAATAATAAAAGAGAAAAGAATTCTTAACATCAAAGCATAATAAACATCTATACTTCAAAAAAAATACAGGTATAATCCAGCCGAGAATGAGAATTCCCGAACTTTAAAGGCAAATCTACACATTAGTTTTAAACTAATAGACAACTAGATTCAAACATGAGAAAGCAGTAAATTTATTAAACAGTTGAAAATTAGTCAAGTCCTTCACGAAATTGACGTGCCTTTGCCACTGATTTAAACCATTTACGTGATTTATCTGGCAAAACAACCCTTAAACACGCAGGATATAATAACACAGGTTGTAATTTCTTTTGGTATAATTCCAACATCACCAACTTAAAAAGAGACCTCTCTTATAACAACTCTGGACTAAAATCTTCCACCAAATGAAATTTGAGATCCTTGTGCTCAATGACACCTTTCCGACGTGCAACTCGAATTAACTGCTCCTTAGTATGCACATAGTGGAATCGTAGAAGAACTGCTCTTAAATCTTTAAATCTTTTGGAGATTTAACTCTTAACGAGCGATGAGGGCGGTCTAGTATAGGGGAGCTGGAAAACACTTCAGTATGCAATACCTCCATTAAAAATTGAGCAAATATTTTGGTGGGATCGCCACTTTCAACATCCTCACGATGTCCTATAATTCATAGATTCTGTCTGTGACTGCGATTTTCCAGGTCAGTGATCTTGGCTTTATATCGTTCCAGCGTTTGAGTGGTCGAGAATACCTTCTTTTCCAACGAGCTTAATCTACGGTCTCTTTGTCTGCACTTTCATCAAGATCCGAAATTAGTTGTTGCTTTTCATTCTCACGTTTACTTGCTCCAAGATGATCTTCAGTATTATTTAACTTTATCTCGAGATTAGAAAATCTTTCATTAAATTTATCGCGTTTGTCATCCAAAAGCTTGGATATAACTTCAAAAGTCAGTTGTACCTGTTTAGACTGTTTAGGGTCGCCTCCTTCTCCTCCATTTCCATCGTCGGCTTCCTCGCTCTTAGCAAGTGCCTTTTTCCCTCTGGTTGCCATTTCCAAGAATTAAAGGTCAAAATTCAAGCATACAAAAATAATGTAAACACTTCAATATGAATACTAAACGGGTGGTAAATAAATGAAAAAAAAGAATGGAGCAAAGTCAAGTGCGACTTACTCCATCTAATGCTTTAAGAGAGTCCCGGATAATGTGATTCTAGTAAGGTCATTGACCAATGCATCTGCTGTCTCTTCAGCAACCTCCTTTCGGACTCTGGGATGTTGTCCATTTGGTCCAGGTGACTTATCCACCTTAAGACCTTTCTGGTTGCCTTGCAATTTCTTTCCTTTGTAACAGAAATGACAATCACTCCTGCTTCCTGACACTCATGGACCGCTGACATACAGCTAGTGTCTTCCACTTACAACTCATATTCTCGGTGTTAATTGTACTTTTTCTTCTTTGGCATATTGGTCTTTGTTTATACTGAGTTTGTCATGAATTCTATTGCATTTGTTTATTTTCCTGTAAGTGAGAGAGATATACACTACAGACAGAGAGACTGATAGCCTGCATCTATATCTTCCTCCCGTCCAGGATCAACTCAGATTAAGTCCTTCAGAACGCAGAGAATCAATTCCCACCCCTGTGAATCCACTCATTACCATCTGTGGAAATCACTTGGTCAAACCCAGCATCATGTACATAATCACATTTACAGTATAACAATTGAAAGAAATTTCTAAACAGGTTTGTAAATTTGCACCACCTCCCACTGGTATACCTTTCTTCAATAATACCTACCAACAAATGGAACTACATGGTCTGGAGGACTTGGAGAAAATGAAGTTAATACCCATGTGTCTGACCCCCATGATACATTCTGCTTTGCCCAATGCCCGGGATGGAGATGGTGCCCAAGGAATTTAAGGCAGTGAACCTGACTGCCATTTGTCACAACAGCGGGATCACTGTGGACAGCTAAATTAAAATTAGACAATGGAAGATTGGACATCTATTACCATTTGCCACAGAACTTTGGACACACTTCATCTGAGTGCTTGGACAAGTTGAATAAATCAGGCTAAATACACAGGCTCAGGTAAACTGGACAAGGACACTAATGTCATATGCAACTGAGAGTCAGGCAAGAGTGTGAAAGAAGTTTGAATCCATTGACAACCTGAACTGATTGTAGATTTTAGGAAGGAGTAGAAAGATAAATACACACTAGTCTCATTGAAGAATGTGGTGGATAGATTGGGCAGCTTCACCTACCTGGGTGTGAATATTTTGCAGGATCTATCCTGGGCCAGAACATAGAGGCAATCATGAAGAATGCTTGACACAATCTTATTAAAGGAGATTCAGCATGTAATCAAAGACTAGCAAACTTTGACAGATGTACAGTAGAAAGCATTCTGACTGGTTATATCATGGAAACTCAAATGTACAAGAATGCAAAATGCTACAGAGAGTAGTGGTCTCAGCAAGTTCTATCATGGGTACACCTCAACCCACCATCAAGGTCATCTATAAGAAGTGATGTCTTACCTTCCACAAATGCCTGCGGCAAAGAATTCCACAGATCCACCCTTCTCTAGCTACATAAATTCCTCCTCATCTCTGTTCTAAAAGGAAGCCCTTCTATTCTGAGACTGTGTCCTCTGGTACAAGACTCGTCCACCAGAGGAAACATCCGTTCCACATCCACTCTAATTGAATCTTCAAATACTAAAATGAATCTCAGCGGCTTGGACGCACCCTGGCATTTTGGTAAAATGTGTTCAAACTGTACTCTTACACGTTTCGTGTCGATGAATTAATGTTTTCAGTTGGTCTGCCAATGACTACTGGCTATGGACTGTGCCAAAATGTCAAGAGAAGGTTTGCCACAATGAATGTAGCAACTGGAACATCTGCATTCTCTCGAGTCCTAGTGATGCACTGCGTGGAGATAAATGAATAATGAGTTTCCGAGAGGCTGAATGCTGATGCCACATTAGTGCACAATATCTACCCTCACACCACCTTCTGCCAATTGACGTATTCTTTTTTTTTATCTTTGCCAAACGATTCTGAGGAACTATAATTGTTTCAACTCATCTAGTTTGGAGAGATCATTTTGGCGTTGCCACCAAGCATCAGCAAATCACCTCGATGCGTGTCACTTTCCCCGGGAACTGAGCCCGGATAGTGAAAAGAGTAATCTTCTCAGAAAACGCATGTAGGTGCTGAATGTTCATACTGATAGTATATTCAAACTTGAAACTATATTGTCACAGAGCAGTATGTCCACGCACATACCTTGTTTATATTTTGCCATTTTTAAGCCATGCTTGAAAACAAGCGGTGCAGATAGATCTTATTCATTTATAGTTCTTGAGAAAATCGGTATTGGATGGAGTGGAAATCACGAGTACTCCTCTGTTTAACACAAGCATTGTCTGATACAGCCAAATAATTTGCTATTGGAATGAATAATGACAAAAACGACTGTCGGAACAAAAACCAATCTGTCTCCAAATAATGTAGGTGGACTTCGTTCGCAGATACTCTGATCCGTTTTCGTGTTTAATTTTATAAATGGGATCAAAACAGACAAATGATAATTGGATTGTTGGTAAAATGAATAATTTGGAAATCAAAGCAGATAGCAGCTATTTTGTCCCAGTGGTATACTTTTTCCTGAAAATTTTCACTCACATTTTTACAAAAATTCACTGAAGAAAAGAATCTGATTATGAAGGATTGTAATTTTTGCAGAACAATAGGACTACGAAAGCATCAGAAGTCTATAGAGGAAATAATTATTTCAGAATATCTCCCTCTTACCTGGTCACACTTCAATATGAGTCTGTACATAGCAGGAAAATATGTGCAAGTGGTCGGTTCTTTATTATGTGAAAGAGAAAAAAAAATCTAGTATTTTATCAACGCCCAAAATCCTGGAATAATTCCAAGTATTTCATCGCATAGAACACTCCGATTTCATCGATTTTTAAGGCATTCGCCCACCATAAAACAGCAAGTCTAACCAGTACAGAGTTTAAAACGGCTGATAAAGATACATTGCAATTTTGCGGGAATTTTCGATATGATATTGTGACTGGGTCCTGAATTACCCCTATGAATTGTGCTTGATTACCCCTATGAGCAGTGCTTTTGAAGAGAGAGAGAGAGTTAGTTAACACCGATATCTTGTTTTGAAAAGAGAGAGAGAAAGAGAGAGAGAGAGAAAGATGAAGACTAACTGTTGGACTGTCACTTTAAGGCACTGGGAGTAACTGTTGGATTTCTGCCGAGTTCGATGGACCGAGCAGCTTGTACGTCACTACGGTGACCGAGGGCGGCATTATTTGAAGGACAATCGATGTTATGATTTTCGGAGGCGTGTTTATGCTTCGCAAGGACATTTGCCTGCTAGTGCATTTCTTGCACAGACAAAGGAAGGAGGAGTTATTTGAATGACAGTTGGTACTCAGTACGGTGAGATAAATGGGAGGTCAGATGCTATAGACCTCAGATACATGTTTGGGACACTGAATGAGCTTTGTTGTGCCCGCAGAAAAAGTGGGTTCTTGGAGGATCGATCAGGCGGATCGATGAGTGGCTCTTGCAGTGAGAAAAGGGATTGCCTGGTGGGGAGTTGTCCATGTGTGTCCCCTGCCTGGGTTGATAGCTCCACCACAGAAAAACCGGTCACCTTTGTTGTGGTCACAGTCGGTGACTTTTAAAAGATTTCGGAGGACACCGGGAAGATCGACGGCGTCAGCTCATCTGAAGACTAAAAGCTCTCTCTCTCTCTCTCTCTCTCCCCATCACTACTCAACTCAATACCATGAACTGAACTGAACTTTACTCATCATCATAAGACTGTATCTTTTTACCCCTAGACTTGAAGAAGCTTGGTTTTTCATATGTATATTTCCACACTTACTGATTTACTTACTTACATATATATATATATATATATATATATATATAAAATCATTGCTAACCTGTTTGATATATCTACATTTATATTACTGTATTGCGTAGTTACTAGTAAATATTATTAGTTAATAGCAATACTGGACTCCAATGTGTTTTTCATCTCTGCTGGTTCTTCATTCCCGTCACGGGGTACGTGACAAAATTGGGGCCTGTGTCCATGATATGAACAAATTAGTGGGAGGCTTCTTTGAATTGATTGGGGGAAATTCCCTTTTGATTAGGTTGTGTGGAAAGACAGCCGAAATGGATGTTAGGACACTTCTAGCATCGCCAAACCCTGTGGTTTTGAAGAGAGCGAAAAAGGATGATGTGCGGGACATTGCTAAGGAATTGAGAATTGAAGTAAAGAATGGTATGACTAAGGTAGAAATTCAAAGAAAAATAGTTGAATATTACATTTCAATGAAACAATTTACTGAGGATGTATTGAAAATGTTTGCTGAAGGTAAGGTATTTACTGAGACTGTGGTTCATTTTTAGATTTTTTTAGATTATGAGGACACTCAGTCCTCTTTTATTGTCATTTAGAAATGCATACATGCATTAAGAAATGATACAATGTTTCTCCGGAGTGATATCACAGAAATCAGGACAGACCAAAGACTAACACTGACAAAACCACATTATTATAACATATAGTTACAGCAGTGCAAAGCAATACCATAATTTGATGAAGAACAGTCCATAGGCACAGTAAAAAAATAGTCTCAAAGTCCCCAGTTGATCGACTTCCGAGTCCCTGATAGCAGGCGGCAAAAGGGAGAAACTCCCTGCCATAAACCTCTAGGCATCGTCAACTTGCCGATACCTTGGAAGCAGCCAACCGCAGCTGACCCTGAGTCCATCCGTCCGAAAACTCCGAGCTTCCGAGCAGCCTCTCCAATACAGCCTCCCGAGCGCCTTCGACCTCTCCCTGGCCGCTGAAACAATCAATTGAATTTGGAATTAAAACAGCTCGAGGCTGATGAAGCAGAAAGTCAGAGGATCCGTGAGGCTAGAGAGGCAGAAAGACAGAGAGAAGAGGCAGAAAGACAGAGACAGTTTAAAAGGGAGATGTGGCAGCTGAGAGGTTTAGTGTCAAACCCTGATGATTTTTACAGCTCGGAAGGGCTTGTTTTGTGTGATGAATTTAAAAGGTGTGCTCCTGATGATGTAAGGGCATAGCTGCATACAGAGGATGCCGCCACCCTGCGGGGGTCTCCTAAGAAAGCAGACAAAGAGGTTTTAACCCACGAGCTTGAGTTTACTCCAGATGAGAGTTTGCCAGAGAATAGCTGGGAGGTTTGGGGTGACCTTGAGTTTGAAACTGGGACAAGTGATGACAGCCCAGAAGAGGCAGCTGTCCCGACTGCCTGTGTTCAGGTTGTTGAAGTACCTGTGAATTCAGAGAATTCTGAACCTTGTGTTGAAGCTCAGTTAAAGTCTTGGTACTAGTGGAATGTGAGGATTCTCAGTTACTTGTATTTGACAGTGTTTCAAAAGTTAATGATTAGATGAAAATTGGTGAGGAGGTGTTAATGAAAATAATGTGGGAAGTGCTGTTCCTGGACTTTTGGATAAAGTGCTGGAAAAGTTTGGACTGGTTACGCGACCTTTGACCCTGCTTGCAGGACAAAGGCCTACTGAGGGAGGATGGGCTACTCTGTGGAATTTTGTTTGGACATTTGGAGGTACACACCTGCAAGGTTATGGTTTTGTGAAGAAGAAGAATTGTTATGATTTTGGGGTGGAAGTTGTTATGGAAGCAAGTCGAAGTGAAGGTTGTAATCAAATGAATAGATTGTTTGGTCTCTTCCATAATGTATACGTGGTTCCCATAAGCCTGGTGATGGTGCTACGTTTAGTAAACAATGGAGGAATGTTGACACCTCTCCAAGGTCAGGCTGATATAGCTGTTCAACTGATGAGCATTGCCGCTGTTAAAAATTCACACAGAAAGACTGATGTTTATTTTACATGTTCAGATAATCAAAGTATGCTGAGGTAGCCTGTTCAGGACTGTGATAGCAAAACCAGAGGTTTAAATTATGTTGATGTGTCACAGTCCTTTCTACCTTCCAGATTTCAGCAGGACTTAGAGGGTAGTAAAGCTGATAAGAGTAAGGTGTACGAGGAAGGTTTATCCTTATTGAGGAAGAAATTTATAAAGGAACAGAAGCGAGATTCTGAAATGGTGGTTTTAAAGGAGATAACTCTCACAGGAGAGGAGGTTCAGAGAGAGTCAATGGGATATTACCTTAAAGATGGGGTGTTGATGAGGAAGTGGAGGCCAGCCACTGTGCTTGCAAGTGAGGATTGGGTTATTGAACATCATGTGGTGGTTCCGAAAGTTTACAGGGCTGAAATTTTAAACATAGCTCACAGTATGCCTTTAGGTGGACATTATGGAGTGAGGAAGACAGTGAACAGGGTTATGAAGGAATTTTACTGGCCTGGTTTCAGAAAGGATGTTGTGAATTTTTACAGGACTTGCCTACCTGTCAAGTTGAGGGGAAATCTAATCAGGTTATTCAAGTCACACGACTTAAACTGATAACCTGCTTTTGGTGAACCTTTTTCGAAGGTCATAGTGGATTGTGTAGGCCCATTGCCAAAGACTGCAGCTGGTTATCAGTATGTGTTAACAATTGTGTGTGCTGTGTCTAGGCCCCCTGAAACAGTGTCTTTTGAAAATATCAAGGCCAAGACTGTGATGAAGTCATTCAGTAAGTTTTACACACTGGTAGGTCTGCCCAAAGAAATTCTATTTGACCAGGACAGTAACTTTATTTCGAGAACATTCCAGGGGATAGTTAGAGAATTGGAAGCTAAGCACATGGTGTCATCTGCATATCACACAGAGTCCAGGGGAGCCTTGGAACAGTTCAACTCAACTCCTAAGACAATGATTAAAACATATTGTGTGAAAAATGGGAAAAACTGGCATGAGGGGGTTCCCCTCCTCTTATGTATTGTTGGAGATTCGATTCAGAAGGCATTGTAGGGTAGTCTGTTGGAACCTGTGTTCAGTTACAGGCCAAAAGGACCTTGGACCCTACTCAGAGAACTATGGTCTGATCTGGAAACATGTGTCAGTGTGCTTAATTATGTTTTAGAATTCTGGAAAGGATTTAATAAGCTTTGTGACCTTGCAAAGGAAAGTGTACAGAATGGTCGAATTAAAATAAACCACTTGTTCGTTAGAATGGTAACTGGGAGAATTGTTATGGAAGAAAATGGAGTCATGGAATCTGATAATGGGATGAAAAAACATGTTTACCCACTGAATCTAGTCTCACCAAGATGTCAGAATTCCACTGTTTTGAGAAATATTACTGATAAGGTCCATCAGTTGGACCCTACACCACAAAAACAAGTGAAAGGACTAATTGGCAAGCACGGAGAATTACTTTCTGACATTCTGAAATGGTGCACAGGTGCAGTGCATCATGTCATTATAAATTCAGCCCAGCCCATGAAACAGCATCTTTACAGAATGAACTTTGAGAAAAGTAAAATTGTTGAACAAGAAATTAGAAACAAGAAAGAACAAGGAAAGAGAATGAATGACTGTATTGATAGTGTGGGTAAGGCTAAATACCTGACAAAGATTGACTTGTGAAAAGGATGCCGGGGTGTTCCTCTGACGGAGAGGGCTAAAGAGATATCAGCATTTGTGATACCATCTGGACTGTATGAATATAATGTTTTACCCTTTGGGATGAAATATGCTGCAGGGATATTTCAAAGAATGATCAATTCTGTGACTAAAGGTTTCCAAAACACGGGGGCTTATATCAGTGATTTAGTAGAATGACACGTGGGAAGAGCATACTGCAGCGGTAGAAAAACTGTTTGACAGACTTTCCAAGGCCAATCTTACTGTGAACCTCGCTAAGAGTGAGTTTGATCATGCTACTGTTATTTATCTTAGCTATGTGGTAGACCAGGGCCAACTGGCTGCTGTACAGGCCAAGGTTCAAGCTATTGCTGAGGTTCCTGTTCCGACTGGCAAGAAAGCTTTAAGAAGGTTTTCAGGAATGGTTGAGTATTATCATAAGTTTCATAAGAAATTTGCTGACATCGCTCTCCCCCTAACAAAACTCCTAGGGAAGAGTGAAATATTTGTATGGAATGACCTTTGCCAGGGGGCACTTGAACGTCTGAAAACCATCCTGTGTTCTCATCCTGTGCTCAAAGCATTGGATTTTTCCAAACCATTTTCAATAGCAACTGATGTTAGTGACGAAGCTGCTGGGGCAGTAATGTTACAGAAAGGAGTGAATGACATTGAACATCCAGTAGCTTATTTCTCAAAGAAATTTAATGTGCACCAGATAAATTATTCAACTGTTGAAAAGGAATTGTTAGTACTTATTCTGGCCTCACAACATTTTGAGGATGATATTTTTCCTGCTCAAAGACCCCTTGTGGTTTACACGGATCATAATCCATTAGTGTTTCTAACTAAGATGAAGGATAAGAATAGAAGGTTATTAAATTGGAGTCTGATATTGCAAGAATATGACCTGAAAATCAAACACGTGAAAAGTACTGACAAATATTATAGTTGATTATTTATCCAGCTATTAAGTTGGAAATTGCACACGTTTTTGCTCTGTCGTCTGATGATCATACATGTATTGTTTCAAACTCTGTAATTAACATTTAGACAAAAAAAATTTTGCCTTCGTCAAAATTTTTTTTTTCTCTGAAGGAAGGGAGTGTGATGGGGTCCTGAATTACCCCTATGAACTGTGCTCTTGAAGAGAGAGAGAGAGAGAGTTATTTAACACCGATATTTTGTCTTGATAAGAGAGAGAGAGAGAGACGAAGTCTAACTGTTGGACTGTCACTTGAAGGCACTGGGAGTAACTTTTTGATTTCTGCTGAGCTGGATGGACCTAGCAGCTCGTAAGTCACTATGGTGACTGAGGGTGGTGTTATTTGATGGCCAATGGATGTTATGATTTTCGGTACCGTGTTTATACTTCGCAAGAACATTTGCCTGCTAGTGCATTTCTAACACAGACAAAGGAAAGAGGAGTTATTTGAATGACAGTTGGTACTCAGTACGGTGAGATAAATAGGTGGTCAGATGATATGGACTGCAGACACATGTTTTGGACACTGAATGAGCTTTGTTGTGCCCGCAAAAAAAAAAGTGGGATTTTGGAGGATCGATCGGATGGATCAATGAATGGCTCTTGCAGTCAGAAAAGGGATTGACTGGTGGGGAGTTGTCCATGTGTCCACCCTTGCCTGGGTTGATAGCTCCATCACAGAAAAACCGGTCCCCTTTGTTGTGGTCACAGTTGGTGACTTTTAAAGGATTTTGGAGGACAGCGGGAAGATTGACAGCATCACCTCATCTGAAGACTCAAATCTCTCCCTCTCTCTGTCTCCATCACTACTCAACTCAATACCACGAACTGAACTGAACTTTACTCATCATCGTAAGACTGTATTTTTTTTACCCCTAGACTTGAAGAAGCTTGGTATTTCATATATATATATTTCCACACATACTGTTTTACTTACTTAAACATATAATCATTGCTAACCTGTTTGATTTGTCTACATTTATGTTACTGTATTGCGTAGTTACGAATAAATATTATTTGTCAATAGCAATACTGGACTCCAAAGTCTTTTCCATCTCTGCTGGTTCTTTATTCCCATCACAGGGTACGTGACAATATGCAGAAAGAACGTGAAACTTTTGTCTGAACAAAATATTTTCTGCAGGGAGTACTCTCAAACTTTCAAACTCACTTGGTACATATCAACATCAGACCCAGATCTGCCAGCAGTGAAATTTGTTGGAGAGGAAGCTGAGTAAATATTTTCAAAATTTTATTCTCTTCGCTTATCAGTTCATGGCCTGGGTCAGAATTGCAATCAAAGTGATGGTGAAATTTAGATACTGCATTGAGTTTGGCTGAATGTGGTGGATTATTGCTGTGAGAACACAGACGTCACTCTGGCCGTCAACTGCAGACTGCCAGGAGTTTGAAGTGACTAGATTTTAGAGGAGCTGGATGAAGGTCCATCGCCTGGTTACAGAGAAATGCAGTGAATTTTGGTGAAATTAACTATTCTTTTCCCATGGAATTAGTTTAGAAATATCAGTGTGGATCTTGTGGTGCTTTGGTGGATTCATTTGGAATAACTGACCCACCGTCCTGCCGAAGGGTTTCCGCCCAAAACGTCCACTGTACTTTTTTCCATAGTTGCTGCCTGGCCCACTGAGTTCCTCCAGCAATTTGTCTGTGTCTCACAGCATCTTTTTCTAACAAGGACAGCAGCCCAGAGATGAAAAGAGACACCCAGCATAATACTGACGGCTAGCGGAATAGAGACGGTCTTACCGTCCTCTCGAACTGCATATTATATATCTTATTAAAAGTTTAAATTATGTAATAATCACAATTTATGCATAAAGGACTGTGCCGAACATTTTCTCAACCTCTGTGGACATTTCATCAGCGAAACCTCTCTTTCTAGCTTTTGTACACGAAGAAATTTTTGAACAATAATAGAAAAAATATTTGTCACATGGAAGGTTATCTTTATTTGCTAATCGCAAATTATTTCGAAAGTTGCTTTTACCGTATTTGTTAATGGTTGGTATATAATCGCTGTCCGATTGGCTCGCTCCCTACACTGTGGTACCGCCTTCTGGTCCTAAGCCACCTGCTACGATATTGCGACTGGTTTCCTGTCTTCAATTGTGTAAAGGTCTTCACATGTGCGGGTCTCTCTTTTTATTCCGAGCTCGATCCATTCTATGAGCCAAGCTATGATCCATGCTATAAGCATTGGAGAAATTATTTGGATTGTGTGTTTAGCCCACTACTCTACTCACTCTACACCCACAAATATGCAGCTTGGCACAACTCAAATAACATCTATAAATTTGAAGATGATACCATTGTTGGCATAATTTCAGATGGTGAGGAAAGGGAATACAGGCGCAAGATATACCAGATGCTGGAGTGGTGTCGCATCAATAACCTTGCACTCAACGTCAGCAAGACCAAAGTGTTGATTGTGGACTTCAGGAAGGGTGAGATGAGAGAACACAAACTAATCCTTACAGAGGGAACAGAAGTGGATAGAATGTGCAATTTCAAGTTCCTGGATGTCAATATCTCTGAGGACCTAACCTGGACGCAACCTGTTGATACAGTTATAAAGAAGGCAAGACAGTGACTATATTTCATAAGGAGCTTGAGAAAATTTGATCTGTCAACGAGCACACTCAAAAACTTCTATAAATGTACAGAGGAGACCATTTTGAGTGGCTGCATTATTGTCTGGTATGGGGCAAGGTGGGGGTGGTGGAAGAAGAGAGCTACTGCGGAAGGTCGAAGTAAGTTACAAAAACTTGTAAAATTAGTCAGCTCCATCATGGGTACTAGCCTCCGTAGTGTTGAAGACATCTTCAAGGAGCGGTGCCCGAAGAGGTGGTGTTCATCATGAAGTACCCCCACTACACAGGACCTGCCCTTTTGTCATTGTTACCGTCGGGAAGGAGGCACTGCAGCCTGAAGGCTCACACTAAGCGATACAGGGACAGCTTCTTCCCCCACTACCCGCCATCGCATTCCTAAATGGACATTGAACCCATGAACCCGACCACACTATTTTTTTACTTGCTTTTTTTGCACAACTTGTTTCAACTTAACTATGTGTATGTGTATTTCTCTATATTTATTTATCATGTATTTCATTCCACTGCTGAATAAAGTTAATGAATATCATTACATATGCCAATGAGATTAAAACTGATTCTGTTTGTTTATTGCCTGCTTCATCTTGTTGTGTAAATTGGACAGATTTAACAAGCGTATTGAGTGGTTAGTGTTGCCGTTTCTGTAGTTTGGGTGACTTGGATGAGCGCTTGTTTGATTTCCAATAAATTATTTCACTGCTGGCTTTTGAACAAACAGTTGCTGTATTTACCTGCAGTCAGTGTCTGTTGTTTCACCCACCCGAACGTGTGAATCTGCTGCCATACAACACTATTGATGGAAATTAACGAGTTTTCCTGGATATTATTTTTAAATGGGAAGAGTGTGGGATTGCGCTCGATTGTTGTATGCTACTCGCATTACTGCACAAAAACTTAATGAAACCCGGAACACTTTCACTAATAATAAAACTAATAATTTATTGTTAATGATCACTTCCATAAAGTGACGAAGAATTGTCAACAAGAGACAATCCCATCAGAAGCATTTCAGGGTGTTTCTGTTTAAAAATAACCCACTACAAAAAGTGCAGCACTTGAACAAAAGCAAAATAATCAACGATGGTCGAATCAGATTTCGGAGACACTCTCAGGGACAAATTAAGTTTCAAGATTCATTTATTCTCCAAGAATGTATAAGTTATACATTTGCCTGCACACAGGTAACCGCAAATCAAGAAAAAGGAAAGAACTAAACTAAAGAAAAAATATAAATAAATAAGGAGTCAGTACTCGATGCATGAGAGAAAGGGAAAAATCTAATCAGTCAAACAATTGAAGTGAACAACATCATTCCAAACGAAAATTGAGTCCTCAGTTCAGAACCCCAGAGAAGGCCCAAAGCCTCGCTTGTCAGTTCATCATAATAGCAGGCACCTGGAGCACAGCAATCCCGTGTACGGTGGATACAATAGATTACAGGAACATTGATGGACTCCAACCATACTATGAACTTTGAGAGAAAAAGCTCATCATAGAGTGAGCACCTGACGCAGCGCAGGGAATGTCATCAGGATCCTCCACAGCCGAAAACTCTTTTGTCACCAAAGTCCATATCTACCTTGGGTAACTGAAATTTGAGACCATGTACCAGGCAGGAAATCATTGTAATCCAACTGATAACTATTTCGTCTTACTTTGACAGTCTATTACAAATCTTCAACCGTTTTAAGGTATGGGAACAGCGGGCATATCCGGGAGCACCAGAGTCCTCCAGGCACCGACATTCCCCCACCCATGATTATTAGTCATTTACACCTGTGTCTCGTTTTACAGATCAGTGCACCTGTGGCCTGTTTCTCTATTTAAAATCTCCATGTTTTGTTTCTCTTCATCAGTTTTGAGTTTAACTACTATGTGTACAGTGATTCTCATTTTAGTCAGTGGCCTCTACAAATCTACAAGTGAAGATTCTTTGTTCAACTCCATCCTTGTGTCTGGTCTCCTCTACACTTAGATCTACCTGGTCTAAGCTTTTCCGAATAGTCCACTAGTTGAAGATACAGAACTCTGCTGTAATAATTCTGGATCAAACAGCCTGGCGACCACTCCTTGAGACACTTTTCAAGAGGAAAGCTTCGACAATAATGTTGTACAGAATGGAGGTACTACTGAAAGTTTATAAGATCAGGATGGGTCTTCACTCTCCACCTTTCAAAATTCTCAGCCGATTATGTCAAATATCTTTCATGACACTTTGTTTTAGCCATCAGCATACTGAGACAAATACAGGACTAAATTTACACTACATTAGCGAATTACGGGAGATTTTTACAACGAAAAAGACTATCCAGTTCCCTGTCGACTGCTCATCTGTCTCCCTCTGAGTTTTTTCGTCACTTTTTGGTGGTGACATGGACACACAAGATACGAACTCTGTTCTTTCCAATGTCACTGCACTGCCCAACCTCTGAACCATGCCTGGGTATGTTTACAGAGGGAGCATGTGGTTTTTGGGGACGAGAACAGGATTTCCAAGAAAGGTTGCTACCACACCAGAAAGCGAAGTGCTTTGTGAATAATAGTGCTTGTATTTTAATTTGAAATGTTATTATTTTGTAAACCGTTGATTATCATGTGTATTTTACCAGTGAATAAACTTTCGTAACTTTATTTTTTAAAATGGGGGCTTCCGCTTGCAGCTCAATGGAGTAACACACAAATTCTGTGGTTGCCTTTAATTCCTCCTTTTCCCCAGTTTAAACTTTGAATTTTTAACTTTTAATTGTTGGATCTTAGAGGGGAACAGTTGTCATTATGTCACAATCTTTAAGAAGCAGAAAGCAGCTTTCTGAATCCAGCAATGGAAAGAGAAAAACTTCCAAAGAAAAATCAGAAGATACGCCTGTCTGGGCTGAGCGTTAAGAACATGCGTTGATGGCTCTCGACAAGAAAATAGATAATAACACTTCTGGGATGAAGTCGTTCTGACAGAGTTTTCAGTTTGTAGAGGTAAATAATATTTCCTTGAATACTAGGCTTAAAGAGTCAAAGCGTCAGATAGCGGATATTTCAGCCCGCTTGGAACAGGCTCAACGCAAGATTATCGATTTGGAAGCAAGGTCTCGTCGGAATAACATTCGAATTGTTGGACTGAAGGAAGGATCCGAGAGTGGGAATTTATTGGACTATTTTGCTAATTCGTTTCAATCTCTGTTTCCGGATAGTCTCCCTTAGCCTCCCAATATTGAAAGAGCACATAGGATTTTTACTTCGCGATCTCAAGATCCAGGTAAATCAGGGGCAATTTTGGTCAGTTTTCTTCATTTTAAAGTTAAAGACCAAATCATAAAATGTGCAAGGAAACAGAGTTTTTAACTTTAAGGGTTCCGTGATTCATTTTTATGAAGACTATCCACGGGAAGTTATGGAACAGCGAATCAAATTCGTTCCAGCTATAAAGATAGCCCATGCTAAGGGATTATTCCCATCACTTCGCTGTCCAGCCTGATTCAAATTATTTCCTAAGATTCGACTCCATGTGTTTTTTTGGATCCCCAAGCGGCATTGGACTGTGTTAATTCTATTTTGGAGGTGGCCGCGGTCTGAATGGTATTAGGTCTGCTGAATAATTTTCCGAAACAAAACAGGCTTTGAAGATTTCTGATATGTTGAAGATGTCCTTTGATCGATGGACTATTTAAAGAAGATGTGAACTTCTTGATTTGACTGATGAATGACTTTTTCAAAGTCTGTTTGGTATACTGAGTGAATTAACACAGCGGATAGATTGTTAACTGGTATGATTATCTGTTTTTTTCTTCCTTTTCTTCATGAATTAAGTGATAGCTTTCATTGTTTATATAGACTTTTTCATATATATATATAATGAGGAGTGCTTCGTAAATAGATAATTAGTTTTAGTTTTTCTGTTAAAAACAGTGATTTTTCATCGGGCAGTAAATCAAAGGGATAATGGTGCTGATTTTTTTTCATTAGAGATTACAATGTTTAGGTTTAATTTTATTGCATTGACGTCTCTGGAGATTGTTTTTGCATTCCCTAGTTTATTTTTAATGATTAAGTATAATCATCTTTTTTTTTCTTTCTCTGTAGCGCTTTCTTATCTTAGGGCCATGTGTTTCTTTTTTTGTAAAGGGGAGGGGGGAATTAAGAAAAAATTTAAAATCACTATTTAAATTGAGCAGCTCACAGAGTTCTGTTTCTTTTTTTCTTTTTCTATGGGGATGCATTCCGGCTTATTTCTTCTTTTTGCCAGATTTTTACCTTTTGGGATGGTGGGAGGATTGGGGGTAGTTTTGAATTATAGGTTTTATTGTCGGATTAATTTCACATTTTCCAGTTCTTTTTCTCTTCTTCTATTTTTTCCCATTAAGGAGTTCTGGAGCATACGTGTTTTCTATATGGTTATACTCATCACCACCATTTTTGATTAGCCCACGTTGGTATGCGTGTACTTTCGTGTTTTAAAAAATATTTTATGGCAGTTAAACAGATAAACATTATTAATTGGAACATACGTGGCTGGAGTCACCCTATTAAGCGAAAGAAGACTTTTAAAATTATTAAGCGATTCCAGCCCAATGTAATTTTTGCTCAAGAAACGCATATCAGAACGGGTGATCAAAATGATTTTTTAAAACGTAGAAGGGCCTTCAATATCATGCCACTTGTCAAAATAAATCAAAGGGAGTATCTATTTTTATTAAATCTAATATTTTATTTATCCAAGAAGACATTGTGTCAGATATTAATGTTAGATTTTTAATTGTCAAAGGAACAATTTGTAAGAGAAAAATTGTCCCAGTTAATCTATATGGACCTAATGTAGATGATCCTTCTTTTTTTAAAAAATGTATTTGGTTTATTGCCAGATTTAAATGAATATATGTTGTTTATGGGTGGTGATTTCAATTGTTGTTTAAATCCTTTCATTGATAAGAGTTCAACCAATCAGCAGCTGAGGACTGGGAGAAATTCAGAGTTCAGCAGAGGAGGACAAAGGGCTTAATTAGGAAGGGGAAAAAGATTATGAGAGAAAACTGGCAGGGAACATAAAAACGGACTGTAAATGCTTTTATAGATATGTAAAAAGGAAAAGACTGGTAAAGACAAATGTACGTCCCCTGCAGACAGAAACAGGTGAATTGATTATGGGGAGCAAGGACATGGCAGACCAATTGAATAATTACTTTGGTTCTGTCTTCACTAAGGAGGACATAAATAATCTTCCAGAAATAGTAGGGGACAGAGGGTCCAGTGAGATGGAGGAACTGAGCGAAATACATGTTAGTAGGGAAGTGGTGTTAGGTAAATTGAAGGGATTGAAGGCAGATAAATCCCCCGGGCCAGATGGTCTGCATCCTAGAGTGCTTAAGGACGTAGCCCAAGAAATAGTGGATGCATTAGTGATAATTTTTCAAAACTCGTTAGATTCTGGACTAGTTCCTGAGGATTGGAGGGTGGCTAATGTAACTCCACTTTTTAAAAAAGGAGGGAGAGAGAAACTGGGGAATTATAGACCGGTTAGCCTAATGTCGGTGGTGGGGAATCTGCTGGAGTCAGTTATCAAGGATGTGATAACAGCACATTTGGAAAGCGGTGAAATGATCGGACAAAGTCAGCATGGATTTGTGAAAGGAAAATCATGTCTGACGAATCTCATAGAATTTTTTGAGGATGTAACTAGTAGAGTGGATAGGGGAGAACCAGTGGATGTGGTATATTTGGATTTTCAAAAGGCTTTTGACAAGGTCCCACACAGGAGATTAGTGTGCAAACTTAAAGCACACGGTATTGGGGGTAAGATATTGGTGTGGTGGAGAATTGGTTAGCAGACAGGAAGCAAAGAGTGGGAATAAACGGGACCTTTTCAGAATGGCAGGCGGTGACTAGTGGGGTACCGCAAGGCTCAGTGCTGGGAGCCCAGTTGTTTACAATATATATTAATGACTTGGATGAGGGAATTAAATGCAGCATCTCCAAGTTTGCGGATGACACGAAGCTGGGTGGCAGTGTTAGCTGTGAGGAGGATGCTAAGAGGATGCAGGGTGACTTGGATAGGTTGGGTGAGTGGGCAAATTCATGGCAGATGCAATTTAATGTGGATAAATGTGAAGTTATCCACTTTGGTGGCAAAAATAGGAAAACAGATTATTATCTGAATGATGGCCGATTAGGAAAAGGGGAGGTGCAACGAGACCTGGGTGTCATTATACACCAGTCATTGAAAGTGGGCATGCAGGTACAGCAGGCGGTGAAAAAGGCGAATGGTATGCTGGCATTTATAGAGAGAGGATTCGAGTACAGGAGCAGGGAGGTACTACTGCAGTTGTACAAGGCCTTAGTGAGACCACACCTGGAGTATTGTGTGCAGTTTTGGTCCCCTAATCTGAGGAAAGACATCCTTGCCATAGAGGGAGTACAAAGAAGGTTCACCAGATTGATTCCTGGGATGGCAGGACTTTCATATGAAGAAAGACTGGATAAACTGGGCTTGTACTCGTTGGAATTTAGAAGATTGAGGGGGGTTCTGATTGAAACGTATAAAATCCTAAAGGGATTGGACAGGCTAGATGCAGGAAGATTGTTCCCGATGTTGGGGAAGTCCAGAATGAGGGGCCACAGTTTGAGGATAGAGGGGAAGCCTTTTAGGACCGAGATTAGGAAAAACTTCTTTACACAGAGAGTGGTGTATCTGTGGATTTCTCTGCCACAGGAAACAGTTGAGGCCAGTTCATTGGCTATATTTAAGAGGGAGTTAGATATGGCCCTTGTGGCTCCGGGGGTCAGGGGGTATGGAGGGAAGGCTGGGGCGGGTTTCTGAGTTGGATGATCAGCCACGATCATAATAAATGGCGGTGCAGGCTCGAAGGGCCGAATGGCCTACTCCTGCACCTATTTTCTATGTTTCTATGTTTCCGAGTTGTTCAGCATCACTTATTAACTCTATTTAATTGATTGTGGTTTGATTGAAATCTGGAGAAATTTACATCCATATGATAGAGATTTTTTTGTCACATGTTCATAAAAAATTTGAGAATTGATTATTTTATAGCTGATTTCCGATTTTTGTCCAATGTCCAGAAATGTGAATATGACATTATCGTTGTCTCAGATCATGCGCCTTTATGATTAACTTTAGAATTGAATGATGTCAGTATTGCGAACTTGCCTTGGCGTTTTTCAGAAAATTTATTACAAAGTTTGGACTTTGTCAAATTTATTGAGATTCAGATAAAAGATATTTTTTCTTTTTA
Organism: Mobula hypostoma; assembly: GCF_963921235.1. Lineage (NCBI taxonomy): Eukaryota > Metazoa > Chordata > Chondrichthyes > Myliobatiformes > Myliobatidae > Mobula > Mobula hypostoma. Next base: position 54,721,239 of record NC_086106.1, on the reverse strand, counting down.
ATAATATGGGAGATGCGTCAAAATTGATTATATGGGATATATTTAAAGCATATTTGTGAGGTCAGATAATCTCCTACTTGGCGAAGCTTAAGAAACAGACAAAAATAGAGTTAGATTTTTAAAAATGGAGGGGAATGTGCAGTCAACATTTCGGGTTGAAATCCTTCAACAGGTCTGGAAAATTAGGGTCAGAGGCCAGAATAAAAACAAGGACTCTAACTGCCAAAGTTTCCTCTCCTGCATGAATAATAGATATTATGAATGAACAGACTGCTCACCAACAGATTCTGTAAAGTGACAGGTGGAAATTCGTCTATATATTGGAACAGAAATTGCTTCACCACCCACAGCGCTCTCCATCATGAACAGGGTCCCGCCTGATTGTGCAGAGATCAGATTCGAAAAAGACGGGTCAAAACAATTCGGGATCTGTCAGCAGCCTCGGATCAGTATTGAAAAATTAAATGAGTTTGTTTCATTCTGGGTGCTGATTAGTCGTTGCATCGGTCTACCTCCCATCCCTTGACGGATTGCCAGTTTGAAGTCATTGATGGCAAGTTCAAAAAAATACAATCATCTTCCCACCACATCTTCACTGACACCGAGCAGAATACTTGGAGTATTGTGTGATGTTCTGTTGCCCTATGATAGGAAGGATGTGGAGATTGTGGAAAGGTGCGGTAGAGGTTTAGCAGATTGCTACCTGAATCAGAGGGCATGAGCTATAAAGGAATATTGGACAAATGTGGTTGTTATCGAGAGCGTCGGAGGCGGAAGGGAGTCTAGTAGGTATTTTTAAATTGTAAGAGGCATAAATGGCATAGACAGTTATAATCTGCTCCACAGGGTAGAAATGCCCACTACCTGTAACGCGAAGTTTTAGTGTACTTGTCGGTCGAAAGCCATTTCTGCCATGCCGGTCATCAATTGGCCCGTTCAAAAGATGCAGCAGCCCTTTCTTATTGAGTGCCACGGCACCAGTGTCTTGTTCCAGTTGCCTCAGGGGTATAATAGTACGTGCGAGAGACTGGCTGGCTCCCTTTGTCTCTGGGGCTCATCTTCACTGTGATTGCGACCAGTGCTGAAGGACCACTGGGAAAGTGCTGCAGATGTAGGAGAGCCCATGTGCACACTGAGCTGAGTATCTGTTGAATGTTTAGTTTTGTAGTAATGCAACTTGGGGAGACATAATTAAGTGTTGAAGTGCTTTGAATGTTTGGTATCTTAGTTTTTGTAACTTGGGGTGACTCAGATGTTGGGTCAAATGTTTCACTGTTTGTGTGTATTCGTGATAATACCAGAGTTGTCGGTGTGGGAGATTTTAATTTCCCGAATATTGATGGCATCTCCCTAGAGCGAGGGCTTTAGATGGGGTGGAGTTTGTTAGGTGTGTTCAGGAAGGTTTCCTGACACAATATGTAGATAAGCCTACAAGAGGAGAGGCTGTACTTGAAGCAACACACATAAAAGTTGCTGGTAAATGCAGCAGGCCAGGCAGCGTCTCTATGAAGAGGTGCAGTCGACGTTTCAGGCCGAGACCCTGACGAAGGGTCTCGGCCTGAAACGTCGACTGCACCTCTTCCTGGAGATACTGCCTGGCCTGCTGCGTTCACCAGCAACTTTTATGTGTGTTGTTTGAATTTCCAGCATCTGCAGAATTCCTGTTGTTTAGGCTGTACTTGATCTGGTATTGGGAAATGAACCCGGTCAGATGTCATATCTCTCAGTGGGAGAGTATTTTGGAGATAGGGATCACAATTCTATCTCCTTTACCATACCATTGGAGAGGGATAGGAACAGACAAGTTAGGAAAGCGTTTAACTGGAGTAAGGGGAAATATGAGATTATCAGGCAGGAACTTGGAAGCATAAATTGCGAACAGATGATCTCAGGGAAATGTACGGAAGAGATGTGGCAAATGTTCAGGGGATAGTGCGTGGAGTTCTGCATAGGAATGTTCCAATGAGACAGGGAAAGGATGGTAGGGTACAGGAGCCGTGGTGTACAAATGCTGTTGTAAATCTAGTCAAGATGAAAAGAAAAGCTAACGAAAGGTAATGATAGAGATCTAGAAGATTATAAGGCTAGCAGGAAGGAGCTTAAGAAAGAAATTAGGAGAGCCAGAAGGGGCCACAAGAAGGCTTTGGTGGACAGGATTAAGAAAACCCCAATTGATTCTACGAGTATGTGAAGAGCAAGAGGATAACGCATAAGAGAATATGACAAATCAAATGTGACAGTGAAAATGTGTGCATGGAACCAGAGGACATAGCAGAGGTATTTAATAAATACTTTGCTTCAGTATTCACTATGGAAAAGGATCCTGCCAATTGTAGGGATGGCTTACAGTGTACTGAAAAGCTTGAGCATTTAGATATTTCAGAAGAGGATGTGCTTTTGGAAAGCATCAAGTTGGATAAGTCTCCGGGACCGGAAGAGATGTCCCCTAGGCTATTGTGGGAGGCGAGGGAGGGGTTTGCTGAACGTCTGGCAATGATCTTTGCATCATCAATGGGGACGGGAGATGTTGTGGAGGATTGCAGGGTTGTGGATGTTGTTCCCTTATTCAAGAAAGAGAGCAGAGACAGCCCAGAAAATCATTGACCAGTGAGTATTAATTCAATGGTTGGTAAGTTGTTGGAAAAAATCCTGAGAGGCACGATTTATGACTATTTGGAGGGGCATAATATGATTCGTAATAGTCAGCATAGCTTTGTCAAAGGCAGGTCGTGCCTTCCAAGCCTGATTGAATTTTTGAGGATGTGTCTGAACACATTGATGAAGGTAGAGCAGTGGATGTAGCGTATATGGATTTCAGCAAGGCATTTGATAAGGTACCCCATGCAAGGCTTAGTGAGAAAGTAAGGAGGCATGGGATCTAAGGGGACATTGCTTTGTGGATCCAGAACTGGCTTGCCCACGGAAGGCAATGACTGGTTGTAGATGGATCATATTCTGCATGGAGGTCAGTGACAAGTTATGTGCCTCAGCGATTTGTTTTGGGACCCCTGCTCTTTGTGATGTTTATAAATGTCCTGAATGAGGAAGTGGAGGGATGGGTGAGTAAATTTGCTGAGGACACAAAGGTTGGGGTTGTTGTGGATCGTGTGGAGGGCTGTCAGATGTTACAGCGGGTGATTGATAGGATGCACAACTGGACTGAGAAGTGGCAGATGGAGCTCAACCCAGATAAGTGTGAAGTGGTTGATATTGGTGGGTCAAATATAATGGCAGAATATAGTACTAATGGTAAGACTCTTGGCAGTGTGGAGGATCAGAGGGATCTTGGGGTCAGAATCCACAGGACACTCAAAGCTGCTACGCAGATTGACTCTGTGGTTAAGAAGGCATGCGGTGCATTGGCCTTCATCAATCATGGAATTGAGTTTAGGAGCCAAGAGGTATTGTTGCAGCTATATAGGATCCTGGTCAGACCCCACTTGGAGTGCTGGTCGCCTCACTACAGGAAGGAAGTTGGAACCATAGAAAGGGTGCAGGAGAGATTGCTTTGATTGGGGAGTATGCCTTATGACACTAAGTTGAGTGAACTTGGCCTTTTTTCCTTGGAGCAACAGCAAATCTGAGGTGTCCTGATAGAGGTATATAAGATGATGAGAGGCAGTGAATGTGTGGATAGTCAGAGGCTCTTTCCCCAGGGCTGAAATGGCTAACATGAGAGGGCACATTTTTAAAGTGTTTGGAAGTAGGTGCAGAGGAGATGTCAGGGGTAAGAATTTTTACGCAAAGAGTGGTGAGTGCATGGAATGGGCTGCCAGTGACAGTGGGGAGGCGGATACGATAGGGTCTTTTAAAAGGCTCCTGGATAGGTACATGGAGCTTAGAAGAATAGAGGGCTATAGATAACCCGAGGTAATTTCAAAGGTAAGCACATGTTTGGCACAGCATTGTGGGCCGAAGGGCCTGTATTGTGCTGTAGGTTTTCTATGTAATCAGTGTCTTCTGTCTCACTTACCAAACCCGTGAGCCTGCTTCCTCATAGCACACCAGATGCTGTGCCTTTAATGTTGGGGGGGAGGGGATGAAGTTTAAATACGTCGAGATTTTTGGTACGTGGAATCGAACAATGCAGAAGACAGATTTCAGAATCCAGAACTAATTCTTTTTTTTCATTGCAGTCTACCATGAAATTGCAAAAGCTATGAAATTTGTTATTATTTTTCCCTTGGCATCGCACAACTTGGTAAGTAAGGAATCTTCGCAGAACCCCGACATTTAAATCAGTATACTCATTTTAACAACCATACCTTTTCCAATGCACAATTTCAAGTTTCTGATAATTCTAGCTGAAAGTGTCAGGTAATTCTATGTTCAAACTGCTTCAACCACAGGACTACTTTATCCTTCACCTTTCCTTTCAAACTTGAACAGATCCTGAATTCTAACAGTCTTCATCCCCGTGAACACGTATCCCTCCAACATTCCTATCTGTTTGTGTTTTTGCTCCCCCTCTGATTACAAGTGATTCATGGCATCAGCTTCACCACCGTCTTCGTAAGTTCTGATACCAGAATGATGGTGAGCTCTTCTTCCCCAACATTTGCCTCTGTACCTACAGTTTTGGTCAGGAATCTGTTTTTCAGGCTGAGGGCACATTGTTTCTCCGCAGATGAATATAGCAATCATGGTCTATCCATACCACTCCATTCCTGCCTCTTCCATCTCCATTCTAATACACTTCCAAGCATAAATTACACACTGTTCTTCTTGCCTACCCACTTCTGCACTTGTAGTACTGCATTCACTACAACAACCTCAATATTATCAAACATAATGACAATTTTGAAATTGTGGAATGGTGAATTGCCTTCTAACTCACAGAAACTGCACATTTGCAATCGGAAACTTCATCGTGCCACTCATGGACTGTACACATATCTGAATATCAGGCAATTGTCTTTCAAACTATCTTGACCACACTTCCTCTGCTGGTCAGGCTTCCAGAATTTCTAAACTAGGAATATCTCAGCCTCTCACAGTCCACTGTGAGCACTTACCGAACATTCACAGGTGGAACTCTCAAGACAGACCTACTGTTTCAGCCTTCACTTGCCCACATAATAATTCCTTCACTTTCTCGTTATTCTTTCCATCGCCCTGTTTCTTCTAACTTACACCCACAACAGCTTGGATTCTTTCTGCCATTTTGACAGTTAATGCAATGGTCACATTGTTCCAACCACCAGATTTGATTCTGACTCTACCTGTGATCACATATGTTTCCTTCAGCTTCTCTGGGTTCTTCCCACATTTCTAAGTTGGCAAGTTTCATATGTTAATTGGCTTCTGTAAATTATTGTTAGCATATGAAGATAAAAGGAAAACCATGAAGTCAGCTTGTGAGGTTTATGCTTTTTAATAATATTCTCTCTAGAACACGGACAATAAATGTCACAACAAAAAGGAGCAGATTAGTATAAGAGCCTGGATTGACCCAAAGGGGTTGACATATTCCCTTATCTCCCAGCATACCAATTGCACTGAATGGACAACACTCCATAATTTTCACCGTTTCATTACATTCCAGCACCATTGATTTCTCTCTGCCCTCAGCACCTTTCGGTATTCCAGACAGACTACTACCTCCATGAGTTAAGTTCAAATTCTTCCCGCCACCTACCCCCTTCCACTTGTTTTCTTTAATTCAATGTGACCTTCATTAACCATATAACCATACATACATACAACAATTGCAGCATGGAAACAGGCCATCTCGGCCCTTCAACTCCGTGCCAAACTCTTACTCTCACCTAGTCCCACCGACCTGCACTCAGCCCATAACCCTCCATTCCTTTCCCGTCCATATAGCTATCCAATTTAACTTTAAATGAGAACATCGAACCTGCATTTACTTTGGTCCCCTATGATCAGAGATGTTCCCATTTGTTCCTCTGCTTCAACCTGGCTGATTTTGCAAATTGCAACATCTTTCTTTTCTCACTGTTTGATGTAGGTTTATGTATCAACGGTGATCAACCCGATGTAATGAAACAAGTACCACAGTTGATTCTTTTGCACCTTTATTAGCAGCAAGCTATGAGAGAGAACCTTCCATCTGCACTCACAAGGGAGTCAGCCACGGAAGTCTCTCTCTCTCTCAAAGCACAGAGATACAGAGTTTTTATAACATCACGGAAGCTCATTAACGGTGATAGTCCAAGGCAAAGGCCACTTAGTCACCTGAAACAGAGGTAAACGTACTTGACAAAGAATACTTAATCACATTAGAGAGAGGTAACCAGAGAACAGAGTATAATTAATTTTCACATCCTGCGTGTCCTTGTCTGGACACTCAGCATTTACATGTTAGCAGGACAGATTGAACCTTTAATATCTCAATACAAAAGAGCAGCCAGATCAACAGACATTCCAGCTAATCAAATAGAGCAGAATTTAATAATTTAGATAAGAGACTTTACCGAAATTGCAGATGCATTGGTGATCATTTTCCAATGTTCCTTAGATTCAGGATCAGTTCCTGAAGATTGGCGAATGGCTAATGTTATCCCACTTTTTAAGAAAGGAGGGAGGGAGAAAACAGAGAACTATCTCCCTGATAGCCTAACATCAGTAGTGGGGAAGATGCTAGAGCCCATTATTAAAGATGAAATAGTGGCATAACTTGATAGCAGTGAAAGGATTGGGCCGAACCAGCGTGGATTTACCAAGGGCAAATCATGCTTGACTAATCTATTGGAGTTTTTCGAGGATGTAACAAGGAAGATAGACGCGGGAAATCCAGTGGATGTGGTGTACCTTGACTTTCAGAAGGCTTTTGATAAGGAACCACATAGGAGATTGGTGGGTAAAATCAGAGCTCATGGCATTGAGGGGAGGATATTGACATGGATAGAAAACTGTTTGGCAGATAGAAAGCAAAGGGTAGCAGTGAATGGGTGTTTCTCGGAATGGCAGTTGGTGACTAGTGGGGTGCCACAGGCTCGGTATTGGGACCACAGCTGTTTACGATTTACGTCAATGATTTAGAGGAAGGCATTGTGAATAACATCAGCAAGTTTGCTGATGATACTAAGCTGGGTGGCAGTGTGACATGTGATGAGGATGTTAGGAGAATTCAAGGTGACTTGGATAGGCTGGGTGAGTGGGCATAAACTAGGCAGATGGCGTTTAATGTGAATAAGTGTGAGGTCATTCACTTTGGGAGCAAGAACAGGAAGGCAGATTATTATCTGAATGGTGTGGAGTTAGGTAAGGGTGAAATACAAAGAGATCTAGGAGTACTTGTTCATCAGTCTCTGAAGGTGAATGAGCAAGTGCAGCAGGCAGTGAAGAAGGCTAATGGAATGTTGGCATTTATTACAAAGAGAATTGAGTACAAGAGCAAGGAAATCCTTTTGCATTTGTACAGGGCCCTGGTGAGACCACAGCTGGAGTATTGTGTGCAGTTCTGGTCTCCACGGTTAAGGAAGGACATCCTGGCTGTGGAGGAGGTGCAGCGTAGGTTCACTAGGTTAATTCCTGGGATGACTGGACTGTCTTACGCAGAGAGGTTAGAGAGACTGGGCTTGTACACGCTGGAATTAAGGAGATTGAGGGGGGATCTGATTGAGATATATAAGATTATTAAGGGATTGGACAAGATAGAGGCAGGAAATATGTTCCAGATGCTGGGAGAGTCCAGTACCAGAGGGCATGGTTTTAGGTCATTTAGGACAGAGTTGAGGAGGAACTTCTTCTCCCAGAGAGTTGTGGAGGTGTGGAACGCGCTGCCTCAGAAGGCAGTGGAGGCCAATTCTCTGGATGCTTTCAAGAACGAGCTAGATAGGTATCTTATGGATAGTGGAATCAAGGGTTATGGGGACAAGGCAGGAACCGAGTATTGATAGTAGATGATCAGCCATGATCTCAGAATGGCAGTGCAGGCTCGAAGGGTCGAATGGTCTACTTCTGCACCTATTGTCTATTGTCTAATTAGGAAAGGAATATAAAGAATGCCCTGCCTTATCTCCACCTTTTGTTGAAACCAGAAAGTGTGAAAACTAGGAGATGTCTTTCTTGTGAGTTTGGTAAGTTTATAATCCTTATTTTTACTCAAAGAAGCAGTTGTGAGACATTATTCAAACATACTGCAGTTACAGACATAGTCGGTACTTAACCCAAAGTTGAAATTTAAACACAAAATCAAAGGGTGTGAAAAGTCAGGAGACAACAGTTACTCAAGCTGCAGCCATTCTCAAACCAGAATACACAGACTCAACCTTAACCATTATTTACAGCAATCTGAGACTCCCCAATTTCCTTCAAACTTTATCATAAGCAAAACTCTCAACTGCAAGTACAATTGCAGTTTCTCTGACACCAAAGTGCTCAGGTCAGACTAATGTACAAAATAGGTACGGTAGAAGTAATGGAACAACCAAATGCCAATCATGGGTAGGATATCAGCTTTTTCCCAAAGCTACGGAAGAGCTAGATTTGTGATACAGCAGCTTGAACCACTGCAACAATCAACTCAGCAGAAGAGGTTGCACTTTCGGTTTTCAAACACTTAAGCACAAGAAAATTCCACGATAGAGGTTCTTGTGGTTATTGTTCTTTTAAATCAAATTATCCCCATAAAACTAACAGGGTAATATATTACATTTTTCATTGGTTGTTCTAAAAGCCCTCATGGGAGATGTTTCAAGGAAGTCTATTGTCAGGAACCCTTTTGCTCGTTGAGTTTAGGGTAGCTTACAGAAAGTAACTTCCCCTAATAATTTCCTCCATAACCCACTCATCCCATGTTCCCATCAATCCCATCACTTGCCTGCATTTATGGCAATTTACAGTGGCCAAATAACCTGAAACAGAGCATTTGGGAGAAACCCATCCCAATGCAGATATAAAAGGCAGGAAAAGGTGAAGGAGGGAACAACTGACAGAATAGAATCTCTTGTGTTTTTGGTGGCACCATTCCTGAACACAGCTCCTTTGATGATGATGGTGTAAAGCATCAGACTGCTGGAGACTGGCTAATTTCTCTGAAAATTGAAGTCCAGGGAAGAAAACATGGGAGCACTCAGTGCTCACAAGCCGGCTAGTGGCGTAGTAGCATCAGTGCTGGACTTTGGGGCAACAGGCACCTAGTTCGAATCCAGTTGGCTCCCTTGCATGCTTTCCATCCGTGCTGGGTTGAGCGTCAAACTAGCAACTCGACCTCGTAAAAATAAAGATGCTAAAGAAATGCCACATGATGAGCAATCGTCAAAAAGATCGAAGCAAAAAGCTTGTCTTGACTGCGCCCCAATGACTCCACCAGGAATTAAGAGTATTTCTTCCTCTTCTACTCAGTGCTCACTCTGTAATATCAATGTCATAATGTCTACTGTTTACTTCAATTATATTTACTTATTTTCCCCACACAACTAAATACTCATTAATGCAGCAGAGCATTGAATTAATTGCCAAGATTTAAAGTAATTTAGTTTAATTCATTCCTTCAATGTTTTACTCTGTATTCTTACATTGAGTCAACAATATTTTGTGATGTTTTAGTGATAATAGCCAAACAAAGATGACATTAATTCACACTCTGCACTGACGTTGAATTCTGTGTCCATCTGCTATACAAGGAGGAATCATTGGAATTTTTGAAGAAACTTTTGGTGCAGTTTCAAATGAAGAGAACTGATTTGGATCATGAAATTTCCTTCTCTTACTGTAAGTGCTGCCTGATTTTGTGAGCATCTCTCTCAGTTGGTTTTCATTTCAGTTTTCTAGCTACTATGGCATTTTCTTTTATTTTTCACCAGCTGCGTGAGAGAATCGAAAATGGAATAGTTCAGGTAGAAGCAAGACAATTTATTAATCTGTTTATCAGAGTTTCTACAGTGGGAATGCCACAGAACAGTGAAAACAAGTTAGCATTTACGAAGCAGGATCATTTCATCTGACAAAAAAAGTACAGTTTAATATTGATAGTGGGATATAATGAAATTCCTATCAACTGGATTTGCAGTGGAAAAGTGGAAAAGACTGAATGTAATTTGCACAATCACAAACGGTGTGTTTTCAATAATATCACAAGAGTGAGTTTCATTTCTGAAGTAGTTTGGAATAATTTGAGATATTGGATGTGACACAGCACTGGTATCATCCAGAGCTGCTCCCTCCAAGTCTTCATAAAGGAGGAGTTAAGCTCAATCAGAGTGAAGATAATACAATGTGAGCTTAACTTACAGTTATAGCAATGTAACGTTTTATGTTTATTTCAATAACATGTAATTTATTCTGTTTCCTTGCAATATTCCTTAATTTTTATATTGTGATTTATTAACAAGTATTGATAAACTACTTAGAATAATTCTGACTTGCTGTGCTGTGTGGGTGAGTGTTCATGTGAAACTCACAGAACCTACAGAAGGGAGAATTACAGACAATTTTTTGACTATCTTAAATGATTTCTAAATATACAAGCCCTTCATTGATCCCAGATCTTGCCATTAGCCTTATGCTAAATTCACTAACAAAGTTTTTTTTAATTATTCAGAGGTCCTCTTTAAGGTAAGTGAAACTGAACTGGTTGTTAAGCATTGAACACAGGGAAAATCTCCTGGTAGTTAACATCCGATGGTTGGGATGACACTTGTTCTATGTCATTGGTTCAAAGATCATCTCAATTGATACAGACATTTATACACTGCATCCAGGTATCTATCATTTAGCCTGTGCCATTCTATTTTTTAACAAGTTATTAGCTGAGTAATGCATGGTGCTGCTGATCATTGCCCAGCAGCCCACACTGCTGAGTCATCTGTAGGCCAGTGTCGAGCAGGTACATCCTTCCTGTACAACTCTGCAGGCAGATATAGCTTAATTTTAAAGTTTAACCAGACAATGGGGTGACCCATTGGGGCACCCTTTGAGAGAAGGGTAGTGCAGTCTGATGTGACCAGAATGAACATGAAATTTTCCTGAATGCTATTGGTATCGCTTTGCTTTGGAAATTGAAGAAGAAAACCTCAGTTTTTTAAAGAAGCATAACGCATAGCAAGGCAAATACAGCTCCTCCTTGTTTAACGAAGGGCACTTTTGATGACATCATTTCTGGTTGATCTGCCACCCTTGTGCCTCTTGTTGTCATTCTGGAGATGTGCAGTCCTTTCATCCACCGTCTCTTCATCTCTTCTGCTGTTTGTTGTTTGTCTCTGTTGCTGGAGACATGCATTTCTCAGCTCCTTTGTCTCCTCATCTCTCCTCCTTCTATGCCAGTTGTTGTCATTTTGGAGACATGCATGTGTCTCCTCCTCTGCCTCATCTTTTCTGTCCTGATTCTTTGATCCTGGAGTCGTGCGGCCCTGGCCTCATCCGATTCTTGTTCACTCCCCCTCCTTGCAGCTTCCCGACGACGTTTGGCATCATCTCTTGACCATAATGTCCCCCTTCTCTTTCCACGCGGCATAATTAGGCTGACCATATTTTGTTACTCTAATGCTGGATAGAAGGTACAAAGCAGTAACACCAAAGCCTCCAGGTTGCTGATTATTCTTGATGATGGCGCTCTCCTAAATGGACGTGATATATTCATCACTGTCCTTTGACTGCAGCAAAAGGTTTGATGGGTGTCTCAAAGTACATCATTACAATAAGGTTTAATTATCCCTTATTGATGGGTCTCAGTTTGATCTTTCCCAATCCTGCACATGCTGATGGCGATTAGCAGAACATGACTGGTCGAAATAGCGCTGTCCTGCCCTTTTGCTCCGGTTAGTGTCACTGCTGTGAGCATCGTGAGTCACTTCTGAGGCTGGCCGTGAGCATATGTCCTGGTGTCGAGTTGTGGTTTCCATTGTGGCTGACATCGGCTCTCGGGTGAAAGTGGGGCTGTTGATTTTGGCGAATGAGGAATTTTATACAAATATATAACCCTGAACTATGCCTACATTCTGTAAGTTAGCACATTTTAAGTCGATTTAGCCAAAAATAGTGCCACTGTCTGTACCATTTGCACTAATTGGAGGTCACAAACAGAGCATGAGGGTTTTAGTAGTATATAGATTCATTGAGTAACACTGTTAATTTTGCCCCAGTTTTCCAAATGCTGCAGATCAGAAAGTCCCTCGAAAGCCCCTTCAGTGATTAATAAAACATATTTCCAGGAAAAAATGCAGTAGAAGTGAGGGTTATTGGGTAGAATTAAATAAGCACTTGGTGTTAGATAACATGAAATTATGAAGCACAGCAGGATATAAACTCTCCTGGTAGATGTTTGTACAGAGCAGTTAATCAGTTTCAAAGGCAGCTTTCACCACTCTCTCTGCATTCTCTGTAAGATCCTTCAGTGCAGCACTCAGTATCTTGTACGTCATGAGAAATGATGAGCCTGCTCCAAAAATGGAGCCAATGACAGGGACAAAGTCGAGAGCGAATTCCAGGGCTGAAACGGTAACAACTGCAGCACCCCAACCGAACCTCACAATTGCATCTATGGTTATTTCCTCCAGCAATGGAGCTTTTACTGTCGCCTTCAGCTCTTCCACAGGTTTTCCTGCTCTGTTGGCCAGTCTTTGAAGAGAAGCATCATCCAGACCCAGGCATTTCCGGAAGGAGACAATGGCTCCAATCAATATACTGATATCACAAGCGAGAGAGACACCGGGAATTGGGACAGCTCCCATGCCCCCAGAGAGTGTTGCAAACATCCAGATAAATTTTCTCAGAATCTTAGATTTCTTCTGAACTATCTCCACACTTAGATTTGGAAGGGCCAAGACAAAGATCCTTTTCTTTACATTATTTAGATCACCTTCGAGTCTTTCATTTAACCGAATGAAATCAAAATGTTTCGGCATTTTACCGGATATCAGGAACACAGGTGAATCTGGAAACCCTGCCTCTGCCAACCTCCTGACGCAATCACTCCGAATCTTTTCCAGCTCCTCTTTTTCATTAAAATCCCCCTTTTCATTCCTCGTGTTGTAAAGATCAAAGTCAATCTTAGAGCGGACAAAATAGAACTTTTTCCCCAGCCGTTTAATCTCTTTGGCAAGTTTTACATCATTTTCTTTGAATCGACAAGCAGAAATTATGATAAAGAAATCATATCTTTTGAATTTCATTTCTGTGAGATACCTAGCTGCTCGAAATTCTGGAGATCCAATCCCTGGCAGGTCCCAATAGTGAACATTGGGCAGAGTGGGATGTGGGTACCCAGTTGGCTCCTTTGTTGTTTCTGTGGTCCCAACTTCAGCTGCTCCTGGATCATCGCTCCGAAGTCCTCTCATAGCATTGATGAAGGTGGATTTTCCTGTACCTGATTCTCCTGTCACTGCGATGTTAAGCTCTGTCTTGTCCAGATCAGTTACTTTCTTCTCTATCAGTGGTTTTACATTTTCCACCCCACCTGTATCAAAATCAGACTTCAGTTTGTTCAGTTCTTCCTGTGTGAAGAATGAGGGGGTCTCAGTCTCTGCCACCTGTTCACTGAAAGAAAATATGTTCCATTAAAATTCTCAATTGAAACATCTTCTATTTATATTGTTGTCATGGCATTCACTGAGCATGCTCATGTCAGTTTTGTCCTAGTAATGGTCTAGGTGCTCTTTGCTATTACAATCTGCTACCCAGCAGATATCTATATTTATTATTATAATCTACATAAGTAGAGTCATTGAAAAGCACAGCACGGACACAGGCCCTTTAGTCCATGCCAAAATGAGTTAAACTGCCTACTCACATTGACCTGAACCAGGAACACAGCCCTCTATACCCCTATTATTGCTGTACCTATCCAAATTCTCTGAAACATTAACATTGCTCACTTGCACCACTTACTCTGGCAGCTCAATCCACAGTCTCTTGACCCTCTGGTCGGTTAATATGCTTTCATTTGTTTAACCACCACTGATTTAACTAATGGAGTACATTGATCTCAACCTTTTGTCCAGAGAGCTGCAACTTCACAAACTTCTACCATCTTATTTTTATTCACCCAATTTACTTCATGTAATCTCTCCCCGTTCAACAAGGTTATCTAAACCTTTGCCTCTTTGAAGTGATATAGCAGGTAAATTTGATGATGGGAGATTTGGAGCACATGAAGGCCTTTATTGTGAGGTGCGCTAGTAACTGGTTGATACGGTGCAGAGTTGGAGTGGATATCAGAGATTCCTATGCAGATGATGCGTTCTGTCTGCAGTCTGGTGCAGCAATGGGAATAGGATCGGTTCATATTTGACCTGGCATGCTTCAATCATTGATAAGCTCCACCACAATCAACGATCTAATTTCAGTACATGCAGTTCTGAATGATGCTGCACAGTCAAATTGTTGGAGGAGAAATAACAGAAGTAAATTTTCCAAGAAAATGCCCACCTTCAAAAGTCGTGAATGCTAAAGCTGAGGCTGAAATATACACCAGCATGCTGTTTGATAACCTGGTGAAATGCAGATAGGACCAGGCAACTTCCAGAATATAGTACAGATGACCTAGACTCTTTCAATGTAAGTATCTACACAAGAAGACATAACATTGCTCTGGTGTCAAATACAGCACGGCTAATGAACACCAAATCTGACAATACTGAAACATCAACAAAGAAAAGGGACTTGCCATCATGGGACTCTCAAGAAGTACTTATTCACTTATTCACCTGTGTCTAATTTGGATTTTTTTCCAGGACAATATAATCTTCAAACGTCATTTTCAACTTAGTTCAATTGTGGACATGAGAGCTTCCTCCCATACATAATGAAAACTGTCTTTGATCTCAGGCTGAAACTTCATTGAGTGCGGCAAAAAGAACTACACTCTTTCAGTAGGTCATAATGGGAATGCTGGGAGTGGACCCAAATGCAAGACACAGACAATGAAGTACTAGGAACAGGACTCGGAGTGTCAAGAAAGCAAGGGAAATAGGGAAGAAAGTATATTGGACATTGACACAGGCCCTAGAGGAGTCTAGGATGTAGGGCCTGAGCTAGGACGTGGACAAGAAACACAGAACCTGGACAATAAACTAGGAACAAGGAGCCTGGACTAGTGACATGGAACTCCGGAACAAGAGCCTCGACAAGGACCCAGAACGTGGGTCTTGGTTTGGACTCGGAACCAGAACCCGGGTCTAGGCTAGGACTCCGGACTTGGATCTTGGCAAGGACAGGACGTGTCTACAGAATAGGATGTGGAACTCCTGCAAAGGACAAGGCAAATGGACAGGACGAGACCTCAAAGCCTTGACTTGGACAGGACAAGAGACTCCTGGACAGGATGAGGGAACCCCAGCACCGGGCTGGGCGAGGCACATGGACAGGATGAGAACACAAAGCCTTGAGTTGGTCTAGGGAGACAGGAACGCAGAGCCTTGGTTGATGGAGACAGAAACGCAGAGCCTCGGTCGTGAGAGAACAGGAACATGGAACCCAGAGCCGGGGCCCCTCAATGGGAACAGGACTTGGGACCGGGGCTCTAAACAGAGTCAGGACCCCTCCTACGGAGCAGGACATAGGGCAGGGACTCATACACAGAACACTGTGAGACAGATTGTCACTCAAGGTAGTTGCAAATGGCCGGACCTTCCTAGCGAAGGCGTGGACACAGAGACATTTCCAAACTCAAAGTAGCGGCAAACAGCCGGACCTACCTAGCGAATGCGAGGACACAAAGAGACAGTTCCAAACAATGGAAGACAGATCCTTATCTGGACACAGCAAGGCTCCAGTCTTGTCCTCGTGGTTGAACCTGACAGCGTTACAGGCAAGGACACAGGCAAAGTTAGCAGGCGAGGCTTCAGGTGAAGTTAGCAGGGGAGGCTTCAGAAGGAAGGGGAAGGGGAGGGGGAGGGAACAGTCCAGCAACTGAAGCTCAGCCCAGGAGCTGTTTATGTAGCCAGCCCAAGACAAGAATCATGTGCCTCAATTAAGGAACACACAGGACAAGGGAAAACCTGGAATAAGGGTCGATGGACCGGACCGTGAACCGGAATGCGGACTTCAGGGACTGGATCAGGACACAGTAGGCAATAAGAAGAATGCATGCCAACGGTTAGGGAAGTAGTCCATATGAACTGGAGTTTGGATTAGCAATAGTGAGATCTGTTATGCGGGGGCATTGAAATGTGCAAATCTCTTTGCTCGGAAGTTTAAATAAATAAATTAATAAAGTCACTCAGAAGAAGTTCCTTTAATGTCTGCAGGTCTAACTTGATGAAATCATCAGCCAACCCCAAGAAGTAATCAGATTGGTCCTGAATACAGCAACACTCACAACACGCTGGAGGAACGTAGCAGGTCGGGCAGCATCCATGGAAACGATCAGTCAACGTTTCGGGCCGGAACCCGTCGTCAGGACTGAAGAGGGAGGGGGCAGAGGCCCTATAAAGAAGGTGGGGGGAGGGTAGGAAGGAGAAGGCTGGTAGGTTCCAGGCGAAAAACCAGTAAGGGTTCAGATAAAGGGGTGAGGGAGGGGAAGCAGGGAGGTGATAGGCAGGAAAGGTGAAGAAGGAATAGGGGAAAACACAATCAGTAGTAGAAGGAGGCGGAACCATGAGGGAGGTGATAGGCAGCTGGAGGAGGGGGCAGAGTGTAAATAGCGATAGAGGAAGGGAGGGGGAGGGAATTACCGGAAGTTGGAGAATTCTATGTTCATACCAAGGGGCTGGAGACTACCTTAGACAGTATATGAGGTGTTGCTCCTCCAACCTGAGTTTAGCTTCATCACGGCAGTAGAGGAGGCCATGTATGGACATATCCGAATGGGAATATGAAGCAGAGTAGAAGTGGGTGTCAACCGGGAGATCCTGTCTGTTGTGGCGGACGGAGTGGAGGAGCTCAACGAAGCAGTCCCCCAATCTACGTCGGGTTTCACCGATGTAGAGGAGGCCGCACCGGGAACACCGGATGCAATAGATGACCCCAACAGACTCACAAGTGAAGTGTTGCCTCACCTAGAAGGACTGTTTGGGGCCCTGAATGGTGGCAAGAAAGGAGGTGTAGGGACAGGTGTAGCACTTGCGCTTACAGGGGTAAGTGTCGGGTGGGAGATCCGTGGGGAGGGACATGTGGACCAGGGAGTCATGGAGGGAATGATCCCTGTGGAAAGTGGAGAGGGGTGGAGAGAGAAAGATGTGTTTAGTGGTGGGGTCCTGTTGAAGGTGGCGGAAGTTGCGGAGGATAATGTGCTGGATCCGGAGGCTGGTGGGGTAGTAGGTGAGGTCAAGGGGAACTCTGTCCCTGTTGTGGTGGTAGGAGAATGGGGTGAGGGCCAAAGTGTGGGAAATGGAGGAGATGCAGGTGAGGACATCGTTGATGACAGCAGAAGGGAAACCACGATCCTTAAAGAAAGAGGACATTTGAGATGTCCTGGAATGGAAAGCCTCATCCTCAGAGCAGATGTGGCAGAGACAGAGGAACTGGGAATAGGGAATGACATTTTTGCATGTGGCAGGGTGGGAAGAGGTATCGTCGAGGTAGTTATGAGAGTCAGTGGGCTTTTTGAAGATGTCAGTGAACAGTCTGTCTCCAGAGATGGAGAACGAGAGATTAAAAAAGGGAAGGGAAGTGTCCGAGTTAAACCAAGTGAATTTGAGGGCCAGGTGGAAGTTTGGAGTAAAGTCAATGAAATTGACGAGCTCAGCTTGGGTGCAGGAAGCAGCACCAATATATTGGGCAATGTAACAAAGGAAAAGTTGGAAAGCTGTACCAGAATAGGTTTGGAGCACAGACTGGTCCACATAACTAGCGAAGAGGCAGGCATAGCTGGGGCCCATGTGAGTGCCCATAGCTACATTCTTGGTCTGAAGAAAGTGGGAAGAGCCAAAAGAGAAGCTATTAAGTGTGAGAACCAGTTCCGCCAACCGGAGGAGGGTAGTGGTGGTGGGGAACTGGTGAGGTCTATTATCCAGAAAGTAGCAGAGGGCTTTGAGGCCTTCTTGATGGGGAACGGAGGTGTATTAGGATTGGATATCCATAGTGAAAATGAAGCGGTCAGGACCGGGGAACTGGAAGTTATTGAAGAGGTGGAGGGCATGGGGTGTATCCCGGATGTAGGTCGGGAGGGATTGAACTATGAGTGACAAAATGGAGTCCAGGTAGACAGATACAAGTTTGGTGGGACAGGAGTAGGCAGAAACTATGGGTCTACAGGGACAGTCAGGCTTGTGGATCTTGGGGAGGAGGTAAAACCGAGCGGTACGGGGTGTGGGAATTCTGAGTTTAGCAGCTGAGGATGGAAGGTCTCCGGAGTTGATAAGGGCAGTGATGCTACGGGAGACAATGGTTTGATGTCTTTTGGTGGGGTCCTGTTCCAGGGGTAAGTAAGAGGAGGCGTCAGAGAGCTGCCATCTGGCCTCAATGAGGTAGAGGTCCGTCCGCCAGACTACTACAGCACCACTTTTGTCTGTGGGTTTGATGGTGAGGTTGGGATTAGTGCGGAGAGAGTGGAGGGCAGTGCGTTCAGAGGGAGTGAAGTTGGAACAGGAGAGAAGAGTGGTGAAGTTGAGACGGTTGATGTCTCGGCGACAGTTGGAGATAAAAAGATCGAGTGCAGGTAGAAGGACCGGGCGGGGTGTCCAGGAGGAGGAGGAGGGTTGAAGATGGGAGAACGAGTCATCAGTCGGGGCAGGGGAATCCTTGCCAAAGAAATAGGCTTGGAGATGTAGGCGATGGAAGAAGAGTTCAGCGTAATGGCGGTCCCCCTCCCCCACCTCCCTCATGGTTCCGCCACCTTCTACTACCTATTGTGTTTTCCCCTATTCCTTCTTCACCTTTCCTGCCTATCCCCTCCCTGCTTCCCTTCCCCCACCCCTTTATCTTAACCTTTACTGGTTTTTCGCCTGGAACCTACCAGCCTTCTCCTTCCCACCCTCCCCCCACCTTCTTTATAGGGCCTCTGCCCCTTCCCTCTTCAGTCCTGACGAAGGGTTCCCGCCCGAAACGTTGACTGATCGTTTCCACGGATGCTACCTGACCTGCTGCGTTCCTCCAGTGTATTGTGAGTGTTGCTTTGACCACAGCATCCGCAGAGTATTTTGTGTCTATGGGCCTGAATTTTCAGCTTTTCAAGAAGGCAGGACCCAGCTACATGCTCAAGGCTGTAATAACGGCTGTTCTTCAGGCGGATACTCACATCTCAAAAACAAACAAAAGGGATTTAATCTGCCATAGAGTCAGATCTATCTTGATCGAAAGAGAAAGCTGAGCACTGTACGGCTTCTGCTCTGGCAGGTTTTGTTGATGCAGGAGAACTGGGAATTTCCAACCTACCTGGAGCTTGACCCTCCCATTCCCGATCTCTGTCTCTCGTTGGCTGGCCTGTATAACGATCCAGTGACTACAGGGCTTTAGATGATGCTTGCGGAGCCTCTGTCTTTTCTTGTGTGATTTTTCTACTTCTAGAGGAGATGATAGAATGAGTTATTTTTTTTTATACCAGACATATCCTTGATTCTGAGGCAAATCACCATTAATAACATTTGGCTAAATGCAACCAGCTCGAATATACACAATTGCATTTACTCACCTTGCCTTAGTCAATCTGAAGAAAGAGATTCTGAGGGCGGTTGTGCTCCTTCTCAATGTTCTTAGAAAGAAGGACCTCTCGTGAAGCTCGGGACATCGAGAACTGCAGGTGAATCAAAATGGTCAAAATTATTGGACTCTCCAACATCATCATAAATCAGTCTCCGACTTGAAGTGAAGTGACAGAAACCCTTGTGCTGCATAATGCCACGTTACTGTCTCAATGGAAAGCCCATGGCAATCACTTTGGGAAAAAATACTATTTTGCACTCACACTCCCTGAAATTCACAGAAAGATGTTATGTCTATAGACAGCAGTTGTCCGTGAAATTGCAATTAAATTGAAATAAAAAGCTGAATTTGTGAAGACCTTTTCTGTCTTCACAGAAAAGAATAAAATACAGTACTAAAAATATAGTTCAACACTAAAGTAAATCAAGAGGATGATATGTTTCAGGTTGTATCCATAAAGTATTGATAGGTGAGAATACAAAGAGACATTGTTACGCAGTGGAAAGAATTCTAACTGGCTGCATCACCATCTGGTATGGAGGTAGGTGGGTGACCACTGCACAGGATCGAAATAAGCTGCAGAAAGTTATAAACTCAGACAGTCCATCATTGGCACTCGCCTCCCCAACATCCATGACGTTTTGAAGGAGCGATGTCTCTTAAAGACGTCATCTCGCAACACCCAGAATATGCCTTCTTCAGGGAGGATGTATAGGGTCCTGACGGCACACACTCAACGACATCTATGCTTTGGCGATTCCAATGCTTATCCGGACAAGAGCTATCTTTACTGTTAGCTGCCAACTATCCTCTGCGGGATCGACCACACCGTCCACACTTCTATTTCTCTACATTTCAACAGCGTGCTTCCATTAACAGACCCTTGCCTTCTGGTTCTACAACTTCTCACTTTCAACTTTAGCTATGTCCCCCAAATTTCTCCTCGACTATATTATGTTTCTCTCTCTTTAAATAAGATCTTTATATAACAACGTTACACTGGAAATCTTCGCACGCTCTGCTAGATGGCTCCAAAAACTTCTTCGGAAACTTTCCTCACAAATGTACTGGACAGCCAATATGAACTGTGTGCTAACTCTCCATGGCTACATGGTCGGATGGAAACTTGAAAGACCAGCCCGCAACCGGCTGAGCCCCGCACCTTCTTCTCAGAGACCACGGCTCATAGAATTTTATTAGACACTCTGTACGTTGCGTTAAGCGGTCTTGTGAGGACATCTCATTCAGTGCTGGATATAGTCAGAAAGGCTGCTAAAGTGAACTGAACGTAAATGGAACTTGTTTCCCTCATTTGTTTTCTGGGTGGTTTACAATAAGCTCTTGTATTGCAGCGCCTCGGGGTTTTCTCATTTGTGACTTGCGTCATGCGGGTCTCTCCTTTATGAAACACCCTAACCCGACTACTTTTTATTTCTGTTTTGCACTACTTTTTTTAACTTACCTAATGAATATACACATATATACCTACTGTTATTCAGTTTTGTTTTTACATTTATGATATATTGCATGGTATTTCCGCCGCATTTTAACAAATTTCACAATATATTAAAACTGTTTCTGATTGGATTATCAATTTAGGGCAGTTGTTGCTGTTGTTACGTTCACAACTTCATTTTCACTCCAAAACCCGCAGATCCATGATGTAAAATCGCTACATGCTAGTAAAATAGGCAGAAAATAGGACAGAAGTAACACCTGTTCACGACTTTTCTCAAATTGTTGGCGCTTTATATTGGTTTTACGGTCGTTTACACCGAGACCCTGCTTACAAACTCGCTGGATATACTGCCGACAATTTTCTCAATCGAATCGTATTAAATTTATGTAACGGGAATAAATAGACTGAGTTCGTCATTCAATTCTTGTTTTTACCTGCACTGGATCTTTGATCACGGAGGCTCCGTCCGTGAAAGTCCGTTTTGATCAGCACTCTCGCTGCGATTTGTACATTTTGTGCTTCCGCTCTCATTCACACTGCATACCTCTCCAAAAGGTACACCCGGATTGATGTGTGTTATCCAATAAGAAATAAAGATATACATGAGATCACTTGTTGCCGGGTGAATATTCTTTTAATTCTGCTGGTTCAGTGTGTGATGAGTGCAGACGGTACATTAAGATATAGTGCATTACAGAATGATCCCTATTAACTACGATAGTTAAATCACCGCAACGTACTCTTTCACACTTGCCAACCGATTTATACCTTCCTCATTTCTTCAGCCAGCCAGCTACACTGAGGATAATTTACCGCAGCCAACTAACTGAAAGAGTCATCATGTCTTTAGGATGTGCGAGGACAGGCCAGCCGCTGGGGAGAACGGATCCCCAGGATCACGGAGAGAATGTTCAAACTGCCCTCTGTGTCAGGATCGAAGCCTTGTTGTAGGGTTTTGCAGATAAATCTATCTAGAACCATGATATCGATGTAGGATTTCATTAGGTCCTAGTGGCAGGTAAAACCAGTTCCAAATGTATCATGAAAGACCTTCCTTCCTCTAAAGTCAGAACTAAATCAGTTTGCTCATGACTGCACAGTATACAATCTCATTCGCAATGAAAACAAACCAATCTTGCACAATGGCAGAGCGGGAGGTGCAGCTGTCCTGTCCTCCTGACCTTGGATGATGTCTGTGCACGGAATGTGCTTGTTTTCTCGTCACCGTTTCGGTATTTTTGGTGTATTCCAGTTTCCTCTCGTATACCAAAGACATGCGGTTTGGTGGGTGAATGGGTCACTCGAAATTCACCCCGGTTCATTTGGACAGGCAACATGTGGAGTTGAATAGCACGAGGGAGACTTCTATCAATATAAAATAACGTGAGACAAACTTCTATAGATGCACAGTGGGGAGTATCCTATCTGGTTGGATTACATTTTATCCAAATTCCACCAACAGATCACAATGGCCATTGGGGGATAAACAGATTTGATTATGGTTATACAAACAGAAACGGTACTCACAAATCCATCCCATTCCCTCATCCTGGCCTCTCTGAGCGCATCTCCATAATGTAAATCCCAGCATTCTGACCACTGCTGAAAATGGAGATACCAGTCAAGAGAACCTTCACTGTGTGGCCTAATAATGTGATTTTTATGCTTCAGAACTGTTTTGAATGGATGAACTGGCAAATGTTCAAAGAATCTGCCAGAAACTGAGAGGACACAGACCTCGAGGAATATGCCTCATTTGTCACTGGCTACATCAGTAAGTGTGCAGACAACATTGGTGACTCAACAACGGTCATTTGATTGTCCAACCCTGAATGGTGAGGAGTGTTTCCTATTAAAAGCCTGGGACACCGCCTTCAATTCTGGTGACATAATAACTCCAGAGTAGCCAGGAAATCATCATCTTAGCCATCAAGAGGGCCAAGACCATCTTGTTGCATAAAAGATCAAGAACACCTGTCCAATAATGGTCCGTGGCTGGGCAAAAAGGACATTGTGCAAGAAAGAACCGTGTCAACTCCACCCCTGTACCAGTCATGCCTCCCTCTCTGGCATTCTAAACAACTGTCATGCATGTTTTGCGGCATGCAACACAACACCAACCACAAAATCCACCCCTCTCCCAGGTGATAAGTAATTGTAGCAACAGCAAACATGAGAAAGACTCTGCAGAGTCAACCTGACTAAGCCGGCCAGGCCAGACAATATCCCAGGTCGAATTCTCAGGGAGTGTGCACACCAGCTCACTGATGCCTTCAGGGACATCTTCAGCACGTCACTCACTCAGGCTACGATTCCACATGTTCTGAAACAGTCGCAATCATCGCTGTATCAAGGAACTCTACACTTTCAGAACTAAACAACTGCTGCCCTCTGGCACTGACAGCAATCATCATGAAGTGCTTTGAATGGCTGCTAATCAAACATTCCATTCCTGCCATACGAGACAGTCATCAACATGTTCACTGAGGGAACCTTTCTCAAACATATGGCATAGCGTCTGTCATGCACCTGGCCCTGACATACCTAACAAGCAACAACCCTCATGTCAGAAGGCAGTTTCTGCATTTCAGTTCGGCACTGTGGCAGGCAGGAAGGCTCTGCAAAGGGTCGTGAAAGCAGCCCAATGCATCATTAGTACCAGCTTATCCTCTGTCAAGGACATAAAGTGGATACAGAAAGGTGCCAGTAACATTATGAAGGATCCCACCCGCCGTTTTTGTGGTTTGTTTGTCCACTCCCATCAGGGAGGCGGCTACTAGAACCATCAGAAACCAAAATAGTAACCTTGCCCAAGCAGTAAGGCTGATCAACATGTCCACATCTAACCCACCCCTCCACACTCCTACCACCAGCAGTTTATTATTTCCTGTCAGTCACCTTAAGTACGAATGTTCCTGTGCCTTGCATCATTGTATGGCCATACAATCAATCTATGTATGTATACAAACTATTTTCCAATTTATATTTATTATGTTTCTCTATTATTATGTTCTTTATTTTATTGTGTTTTTCTTATCCTGCATCAGATATGAAGTAACAATTATTGATTTCTTCTTTACATTTGCGTACTGGAAATGAAATTAAACGATCTTTGATCATGGCCTGTATAGGAACACCAATGCTGAGGAATGGAAAAGTCTAAAGAAAATGTTGGATACAGTTCATAATGTCACAGGCAAAGGCCTTCCAACCACTGACCACATTTACAAGGAGCTCTGCCACAAAATGCACCATCCATCATCAAATACAATCCCATCGAGGTAACGCACTCCTGTAACTCCTACCATCAAGCAGATGGCACATAAGGTTTAGGTCCCACACCACCAGGTACAGGAACAATAAATACCCTACACTGGTATCATACTCCTGAATTGGTGTGAATAATTTCACTCACCAGAGTCCTGAACTTATTCATGACCTACAGACTCAATTTCAAGGACTATTTAAGACCATTCGACATAAGAGCAGAATTAGGACATTCAGCCCATCGAGTCTGCTCTGATCTTTCATCATGGCTGGTCGGAGATTCCACTCTACCCCGTACACTGGCCCTTTCACCATATCCTTCGATTGCCCAACTATTCCGGAATCTATCAAGTAACACTTTGAATACACCCACGGAGTTGACCTCCACCTGAGTTAGTAGCAGGGCATTCCACAAATTCACTACTCTTTGACTAAAATATTTCTCCTTGTCCCTGTTCTAAAAGGTTTCTCTTCAATTTAGTGATGTGCCCTTCAGTTCTGATACCCCCACTAGAGGAAGCGTCCTCTCCACATCCACTTTATCTAGTCCTTTTAACATTCAGAAGGTTTCAATGAAATCCCCATGCATTCCTCTAAATTAAAGTGAGTTAAGGCCCAAAGCTGCCAAACACTCCTTCATTCCTGCAATCATCGACGTGAACCTCCTCTGGACGCTGTCCAATGATATTACACATTTTCTGAAATAAGAGACCCAAAACTGTTGACAATACTCCAATTGCGGCATGTCACGTACTCTGTGACGGGGATAAAGAACCAGCAGAAATAGAAACCACTTTGGAGTCTCATATTGCTAACAACTAATAACATTTATTCGTAACTATGCAATACAGTAATATCAAAGTAAATAATTCACACAGGTTAGCAATGAATATATATATATATATATGTACGCAAGTCAGTAAGTGTGGAAACTTCATATGTATGAAAACCAAGCTTCCTTAAGTCTAGGGGTAAAAAGATACAGTCTTACGATGTTGAGTAAAGTTCAGTTCAGTTCAGTTCATGGTATATAGTTGAGTAGCGGTGGAGAGAGAGTGTGAATTGAGTTTTCAGGTGAGCGGTTGCCGTCAATCTTCTCGTTGTCCTCCGAAATCCTTTACAAGTCACTGACTGTGACTTTAACCAGGGGGACCGGTTTTCTGTGGTGGAGCTATCACCCCGGCAAGGGTGGACACATAGACAACTCCCCACCAGTCAACCCCTTCTTCACCGCTGGAATAGCAATTTGGATCGATCCGCCTGATCAATCCTCCAAAAACCCACTTTCTCTGTGGGCACAACAATGCTCATTCAGTGTCCAGATCATGTGTCTGAGGTCTGTATCATCTGACCCCCCATTTATCTCACCAGGCTGAGCAGCACCTGTCATTCAAAGAGTCTCTCCTTCCTTTGTCTGTAAAGAAGTGCACAAGCAGGCAATAAGTCCTTGAAAGTAACATCAACAACCTGCTGTCGGTCACCGTAGCAACTTTCGAGCTGCTCAGTGCTGTCTCCAATCCCAGACTCAGTAGAAATCCAAAATTACTTCCAATGCCTTAAAGTGACAGTCCAACTGTTAATCTTCACCTCTCTCTCTCCTTTCCAAACAAACCATCAATGATGAATGTCTCTCTCTGTCTCTCTTCAAACAGTTAATAGGGGCACTCCTGGATCCTCTCACACTCCCCTTCCTCAGGAAAAAAAAATTTTCGAAGATGATTTTTTTAGAATGTCCATCACAGAGTTTTAAACAATACAGGGAAAGAACATCAGATGACAAAGCAAAAATGGTTACAGTTTTCAACTTAACATCAGGATAAGCAATCAGCTATGATGTTATCAGTACCTTTTACATGTATGATTATCAAATCAAATTCCTGCAATACTAGACTCCAATTTAACAACCTCCTATTTTTATCCTTCATTTTATTTTAAAACACCACCGGATTGTGATCTGTGTAAACCACAAGAGGTCTTTGGGCAGGATAAGTATAAACTTCAAAATGTTGTAAGGCCAGAATAAGTGCCAATAACACCTTCTCAAAAGTTGAATCATTTTTCGGGTGTACATTAAATTTCTTTGAGAAATAAGCTACTGGGTGTTCAATATCATCCACACCCTTCTGTAACAGTACTGCCCCAGCAGCTTCATCACTAGCATCTGTGGCGATTGAGTATGGTTTCGAGAAATCCGGTGCTTTGAGCACAGCATGATAACACAGGATGTTTTCCAAATGTTCAAACACCTCCTGCAAAGGTCTTTCCATGCAAACCTTTCACTCTTCCCTAGGAAACAACAGGAATTCTGCAGATGCTGGAAATTCAAGCAACACACATCAAAGTTGCTGGTCAACGCAGCAGGCCAGGCGGCATCTCTAGGAAGAGGTACAGTCAACCTTTCAGGCCGAGACCCTTCGTCAGGACTAACTGAAGGAAGAGTTAGTAAGAGATTTGAAAGTGGGAGGAGAAGCCCCCTCCCCCTCCCACTTTCAAATCTCTTACTAACTCTTCCTTCAGTTAGTCCTGACGAAGGGTCTCGGCCTGAAACGTCGACTGTACCTCTTCCTAGAGATGCCGCCTGGCCTGCTGCGTTCACCAGCAACTTTAATGACTCTTCCCTAGGAGCTTTGTTAGGGGGAGAGCAATGTCAGCAAAGTCCTTACAGAATTTTCTATAATACCCAACCATCCCTAAAAACTTTCTCAAAGCTTTCTTGCTGGTTGGAACAGGAACTTCAGCAATCGCTTGAACCTTGGCCTGTACAGAAGCCAGCTGGCCTTGGCCCACCACATACCCCAGATATGTGACTGGGGCATGGCCAAATTCACTGTTAGCAAGGTTCACCGTAAGATTGGCCTTAGAAAGTCTGTCAAACAGTTTCTCTACCACTGCAATATGTTCTTCCCATTTGTCACTCCAGACCACTAAGACATCAATATAGACTTCTGTGTTTTCTAGCCCTTTTATCACCGGATTTATCATTCTCTGAAATATCCCTGGTGCATTTTTCATAGAACATAGAACATAGAATAGTACAGCACAGTACAGGCCCTTCGGCTCACAATGTTGTGCCGACCCTCAAACCCTGCTTCCCATATAAGCCCCCACCTTAGATTCCTCCATATACCTGTCTAGTAGTCTCTTAAACTTCACAAGTGTATCTGCCTCCACCACTGACTCAGGCAGTGCATTCCACGCACCAAACACTCTCTGAATAAAAAACCTTCCTCTAATATCCCCCTTGAACTTCCCACCCCTTACCTTAAAGCCATGTCCTCTTGTATTGAGCAGTGGTGCCCTGGGGAAGAGGCACTGGCTATCCACTCTATCTATTCCTCTTATTATCTTGTACACCTGTATCATGCCTCCTCTCATCCTCCTTCTCTCCAAAGAATAAAGCCCTAGCTCCCTTAATCTCCGATTATAATGCATACTTTCTAAACCAGGCAGCATCCTGGTAAATTTTGTGACGAGAATACACATAGATTAAGATGTTAGCTGGCCTGTGCTGGCACCAGTGGGATCAGCAGTTGGTCTGCCACCTGTCTTCAGGAGAAAGAGAGATAAGGAAAACAATGGAGCAGCATTTGGAGATGTTAATGAAGGTATAGGAGAGTTTAACGGAAGGAGAGCTGTCAAGATCGGCTCCCCCTTTGAACCTTGAACTGTTTGAAGTGATGGACAGGGGATACCCCAGCAGGGGGATAAAAAGGGATAGGTTCGCTAAGGCAGGACATACACGATACCCCGAGGTAACGAGACCCTGGAAGTGGTGCGTTTCCCACAAGTCGGTGGGAAGTTTTGGAAGGCTGGTCGCGGGACCAAGCCATAGACGCACAGGGTGGAAAGGCACGATCAGCGGGAACCTGGTGTGTGTCTGCCCTTGCCTGGGTGCCAGGTTCACCGCAGAGAAATGATCGTATCTGGAAACGGAGGGGTCACGGTCGGTGACCTCAGATGACATCACAAAGGGCTCGCCCGAAAGCTGACTGCGAAGAATATCGAAGGTCTGTGTGGAAGCCGTTTGAATATTCATTCATTTTGCTCTCTCTGTCCTTCCCCCCACTGTCCATCTCCCACGGCAGTGATTACTGCGAAATGAACTGAATTCAATTGAACTGAACTTTGCGCCACTTTGAAACTGGTCATTTACCCCTAGACGACGATAGAGCTTGATTGATCCTGTTATCTTAATTCTGTGTGCACGTGTGTTTATCATTGCTGAACTGTTGCATTTATTATCCTTTTGATTAGAGTACTGTGTTGATTGTTAACTTTCTTAGTTCTAGTAATCCAGACTCCAACTGAGTGATCCATTTCTGCTGGTTTGGTAACCCAGTTACGGGGTACGTAACAATCTCCTCTGGACCCTTTTCAATGCTTCCACATCCTACCTATAGTGAGGTGACCAGAACTGGACACAGTACTCCAAGTGTGGCCTCACCAGAGTTTTACAGAGCAGCATCAGTACATCGCGACTCTTAAAATCTATCCCTCGACTTATGAAAGCTAACACCCCATAAGCTTTCTTAACTACCCTATCCACCTGTGAGGCAACTTTCAGGGATCTGTACCCTGAGATCCCGCTGCTCCTCCACACTACCAAGTATCCTGCCATTTACTTTGTACTCTGCCTTGGAGTTTGTCCTTCCAAAGTGTACCACCACACACTTCTCCGGGTTGAACTCCATCTGCCACTTCTCAGCCCACTTCTGCATCTTATCAATGTCTCTCTGCAATCTTTGACAATCCTCTACACTATCTACAACACCACCAACCTTTGTGTCATCTGCAAACTTGGCAACCCACCCTTCTACCCCCACATCCAGGTCGTTAATAAAAATCACGAAAAGTAGAGGTCCCAGAACAGATCCTTGTGGGACACCACTAGTCATAATCCTCCAATCTGAATGTACTCCCTCCACCACCACCCTCTGCCTTCTGCAGGCAAGCCAATTCTGAATCCACCAGGCCAAACTTCCCTGGATCCCATGCCTTCTAACTTTCTAAATAAGCCTACCATGTGGAACCTTGTCAAATGCCTCACTAAAAGCCATATAGATCACATCCACTGCACTACCCTCAACTATATGCCTGGTCACCTTCTCAAAGAACTCTATCAGGCTTGTTAGATACGATCTGCCCTTCACAAAGCCATGCTGACTGTCCCTGATCAGACCATGATTCTCTAAATACCTATAGATCCTATCTCTAAGAATCTTTTCCAACAGCTTTCCCACCACAGACGAAAGGCTCTGGTCTATAATTACCTGGACTATCCCTAATACCTTTTTTGAACAAGGGGACAACATTCCCCTCCCTCCAATCCTCCGGTACCATTCTCGTGGACAACAAGGACATAAAGATCCTAGCCAGAGGCTCAGCAATCTCTTCTCTCGTCTTGTGGAGCAGCCTGGGGAATATTCCGTCAGGCCCCGGGGACTTATCAGTCCTAATGTATTTTAACAACTCCAACACCTCCTCTGCCTTAATATCAACATGCTCCAGAACATCAACCTCACTCATATTGTCCTCACCATCATCAAGTTCCCTCTCATTGGTGAATACCAAAGAGAAGTATTCATTGAGGACCTCGCTCACTTCCACAGCCTCCAGGCACATCTTCCCACCTTTATCTCTAATCGGTCCTACCTTCACTCCTGTCATCCTTTTTTTCTTCACATAATTGAATAATGCCTTGGGGTTTTCCTTTACCTTACTCGCCAAGGCCTTCTCATGCCCCCTTCTTGCTCTTCTCAGCCCCTTCTTAAGCTTCTTTCTTGCTTCCCTATATTCCTCAATAGACCCATCTGATCCTTGCTTCCTAAACCTCATGTATGCTGCCTTCTTCCACCTGACTAGATTTTCCACCTCACTTGTCACCCATGTTTCCTTCACCCTACCATTCTTTATCTTCCTCACCAGGACAAATTTATCCCTAACATCCTGCAAGAGATCTCTAAACATTGACCACATGTCCATAGAATATTTCCCTGCAAAAACATCATCCCAATTCACACCCGCAAGTTCTAGCCTTATAGCCTCATAATTTGCCTTTCCCCAATTAAAAATGTTACTGTCCTCTCTGATTCTAACCTTTTCCATGATAATGCTAAAGGCCAGGGAGCGGTGGTCACTGCCCCCCAGATGCTCACCCACTGAGAGATCTGTGACCTGACCCGTTTCGTTACCTAGTACTAGATCTAGTATGGCATTCCCCCTGATCGGCCTGTCCACATACTGTGACAGGAATCCATCCTGGACACACTTAACAAACTCTGCCCCATCTAAACCCTTGGAACTAATCAGGTGCCAATCAATATTAGGGAAGTTAAAGTCACCCATGATAACAACCCTGTTATTTTTGCACCTTTCCAAAATCTGCCTCCCAATCTGCTCCTCTGTATCTCTGCTGCTACCAGAGGGCCTATAGAATACCCCCAATAGAGTAACTGCTCCCTTCCTGTTCCTGACTTCCACCTATATTGATTCAAAAGAGGATCCTGCTACATTACCCACCCTTTCTGTAGCTGTAATAGTATCCCTGACCAGTAATGCCACCACTCCCCCCCCCTTTTCCGCCCTCTCTATCCCTTTTAAAGCACTGAAATCCAGGAATATTGAGAATCCATTCCTGCCCTGGTGCCAGCCAAGTCTCTGTAATGGCCGCTACATCATAATTCCAAGTTCTCAGTCCATCACCTTTGTTCCTGATGTTTCTTGCATTGAGGTACACGCATTTCAACCCTTCTACCTTACTGTCTTTACACCGTTTATTCTGCTTCTCTTTTCTCAAAGCCTCTCTGTATGTTAGATCTGGCTTTACTCCATGCACTTCTTTCACTGCTCTATCGCTCTGGGTCCCATCCCCCTCGCAAATTAGTTTAACCCCTCCCGAACCATGCGAGCAAACCTACCTGCAAGGATATTGCTCCCCCTCGGGTTCAGGTGCAACCCATCCAATCTGTACAGGTCCCACCTTCCCCAAAAGAGATCCCAATGATCTAAAAATCTAAAACCCTGCTCCCTGCACCAACTCCTCAGCCACGCATTCAACTGTCATCTCCTCCAATTCTTACCATCACTGTCACGTAGCACTGGCAGCAATCCTAAGAACGCCACCCTTGAGGTCCTGTTCTTCAGCCTTCTGCTTAGTTCCTGATACTCACACTTCAGGATCTCATCCCTCTTCCTGCCTCTGTCGGTGGTGCCAACATGTATCATGACTTCTGGTTGCTTTCCCTCTCGTACCAGGATGTCGTGCACCCGGTCAGAGACATCCCGGACCCTGGCACCCGGAAGGCAACAAACCATGCGGGTGTCCTTCTCATGTCCATAAAATCTCCTGTCTGCTCCCCTGACTATAGAGTCTCCAATGATGACAGCTCTCCTCTTCTCCGTCCCACCCTTTTGCACCACAGGGTCAGACTCAGTGCCGGAGGCCCTGCCACCGTGGCTCACACCTGCCAGCGGCCGTCCCCGCCAGCAGTATCCAAGACGGTAAACTTATTATTCAGGGGAATGGCTACAGGGGTGCTCTACACTACCTGTCTGCTCACCTTCGCTTTTCCCCCTCTGACTGTTACCCAACGACCTGCTTCTGACAGCCTAGGTGTGACTACCTCCCTGTAGCTCTCATCTATGACTGTCTCATTCTCCCTTATGAGTCGAAGGTCATCCAGCTGCTGCTCCAGATTCCTTACACAGTCTTCCTGATCGCCCAGCCATATCCACTTCTGGCAGATGTGACTCTGCGGGAGAGGGGAGTTCCCCCAAGACTGCCACATCTCACATGAGAGGCACATCACCGTCTCAGGAGACATTGTAAAAACTAACTGCGAGCTAGCTTGTCCTCCGCCTCTTCTCGTCGAAGCCTCCCGAGTCAAAGCCTCAAAGCTCCACTCCTTCACTGGCCCACTCACGCACTGGCCGCTTCACTTGAGCTATCCCTCTATTTATCTGTTTGAGCTTTTCAAAATGTTTGGTCACCTGATCTTGACTACCCCATCAGCTGCTTTCTGCTGAGTCTTAGCTATTCAAATCTTTCTCCCTTCCATTCCCCCTTTTCATAGCAAAACAATTCGATGCCACATGGCCAGGTTTTCCACAAGAGTAACACTTAAAACTGGGAAATGTTCCCCCCAACTGTTTCCCTTCCTCCTTACTTTTATCACTAATCCCCGGTTTACACTCTGGTTTAGCCGCTGGATTATCTCTACTCCCTTGTGGCTTACTCTTAGTGGGGAAAAATTTAACTTTATGAGTTAGGGTATATTCGTCTGCTAACTTAGCAGCTTCTGACAGTGTCGCCGCCCCTTTTTCATCTAAGTGCGACCTTATCTCGGCCGAGACGCAGTTTTTAAATTCTTCAATCAACATTAACTCTCTCATGTTGCCAACACTTTCAATCGCCCCTTTTGAAGCACACCACTGATCAAAGTATACCTGTTTCTCATGGGCAAACTCCACATACGTTTGGTTCCAGGACTTTCTCAAGCCTCGAAACCTTTGTCTGTACACCTCTGGACTATCTCATAAGCCTTGAATACAGCATCCTTCACTTTATCATAATCCTTTGCGTCTTCAAGAGACAGGGCTGCATATGCTTGCAGAGCCTTCCCCTTTGCAACACTCTGTAAGAACACATCCCATTGCGCCCACGGCCACTTCCGATTATGGGCCACTTTCTCGAAATGTAGGAAATACCTATCAATTTCTGCTTCATCAAATGGAGTTACTAACTTAATTTCTCGACTGACACTAAACCCCTCCTCACGGTTCACCATCTGAGCGTTCTGTTGCCATCTCTCCCTTTCAAATGCTCTCTGTCTCTCTGCCTCTTCTCTCTGTTTCTCTGCCTCTCTAACCTCATGGATCCTCTGTTTTTCTGTGGCCTCAGCCTCGAGCTGCAGTAATTCCAATTTCAGTTTCAACCGAGCTTCAGCCTCAGTATGTACCCTACCTTCAGCAAATAACTCTAACGCCTCCTCCTCAAACGTTCCCTTAGCTACATAATGTTGAGCTATTCTCATCTGCATCTGAACTCTCCTCATTTTAGTGGTCACCCTTAGTTTTAACCTTTGAGCAATTCCCAACAGCAAATCCCTCTTAGCATCCTTCAACGCCTCAGGGGTTGGTTCTGCCATAAACTTATTAACTTCAAACTCCATTTCTGCTGATATTCCACACAACCAAATCAAAAGGAATTTTCCCCAATCAATTCAAACCAGCCTTCCGACCAATTTGTTCATATCATGGACGCAGACCCCAATTTTGTAACGTACCCCGTGACGGGGAAAGAACCAGCAGAAATAGGAACCATTTTGGAGTCTTGTATTGCAAACAACTAATAATATTTATTAGTAACTACGTAATACAGTATTATCAAAGTAAATAATTCACACAGGTTAGCAATGAATACATATATGTACGCAAGTCAGTAAGTATGGAAATCTATGTATGAAAACCAGGCTTCTTTAAGTCTAGGGGTAAAAAGATACAGTCTTATGAAGTTGAGTAAAGTTCAGTTCAGGGTATGTAGTTGAGTAGCGGTGGTGGGAGGAGAGAGGAGAGAGGGAGAGAGGGAGAGAGGGAGAGAGATATGAGTCTTCAGGTGAGCTGTTGCCGTCCATCTTCTTGTCGTCCTCCGAAATCCTTTACAAGTCACCGACTGTGACTTTAACCAGGGGGACCGGTTTTCTGTGGTGGAGCTATCACCCCAGCAAGGGTGGACACATAGACAACTCCCCACCAGTCAACCCCTTCTTCACCGCTGGAATAGCAATTTGGATTGATCCGCCTGATCGATCCTCCAAACTCCACTTTCTCTGCGGGCACAACAATGCTCACTCAGTATCCAGATCATGTGTCTGAGGTCTGTATCATCTGACCTCCCATTTATCTCACCAGGCTGAGCATTACCTGTCATTCAAAGAGTCTCTCCTTCCTTTGTCTGTAAAGAAGTGCAGAAGCAGGCAACAAGTCCCTGAAAGTAACATCAACAATCTGCTGTCGGTCACCGTAGCAACTTTCGAGCTGCTCAGTGCTGTCTCCAATCCCAGACTCAGTAGAAATCCAAAATTACTTCCAATGCCTTAAAGTGACAGTCCAACTGTTAATCTTCATCTCTCTCTCCTTTCCAAACAAACCATCAATGATGAATGTCTCTCTCTGTCTCTCTTCAAACAGTTAATAGGGGCACTCCTGGATCCCCTCACAGGCATTACTTGTGTCTTATAAAGCTTCAAGCATTATCTCCCTGTTTTTATATTCTATTCCCCTTGAAATAAGTGCTAACAATGCATATGCCTTCTTTAACGCAGACTCAACTTATGAATTACCCTTCTGGGAGTCTTACACAAAGAATCCAAGGTTCGTTTGCACAACTGATATTTGAATGTTCTCTCCATTTAGATAATAATCTGCACTATTGTTCTTTTTAACAAACTGCCACTTTTTTGCCAATTCTTCTAATGTCTAAGTCCTGCTGCGATCACATTGCTTCCTCAGTACTACTTACCCTTCCACCTGTTGTTGTACCATCTGCAAACTTTGCCACAAAGTCATCAATTCCACTATCTAAATCATTGACAAACAACGTGAAAAGTAACTGTCACAATACTGACCCCTGAGGGGCACCACTAGTCACTGGCAGCCAACCAGAAAAGGTACCCTTTATTCCCATTCACTGCTTCTGACTGTCAGACATTCTTCAATCCATGCCAGTATCTTTCCTCTAACGCCACAGGATTTTATCTTCTTAAGCAGCCTCATGTGTGGCACCTTATCAAATGCCTTCAGAAAATCCAAGTAAATGACATCCACTTGTACTTCTTTGTCTACCCTGCTTGTTACTTGCTCGAAGAATTCTAACAGATTTGTCAGTCAAGGCTTCACAGAAACCATGCTCACTTTGACTTACTTTATCATCAGTTTCCAAGTTCACCAAAACATCATCCTTAATAATGGTCTCCAACACTTTCCCAACCACTGAACTTTAGGTTAACTGTCCTATAATTTCTTCTCTTTTGACTTCCTGACTTCTTAAAGAGTGGGTTGACATTTATAATGTTCCAGTCCTCCGGGACCATGCCAAATCATGTCTTTCTTTTTCAATCATTTTATTAAGTTTCAGTTTAATATGCATAACAATATTAATGATACAAAGAGATCGGTACAACATTGATAATGTTTAACATATTCAAGCATAATTTGAGTAAAATATATAATTCAAGCCTCCCAATCTCTAAGTAATTGAACATGATAAAAAAATTTTATAAAGAACCTCCTAAACTAAAAAAATGTCACACACAGTATTTATATGTGGGTAAAAACGAGCTAATTTATCCTATCGACTATTTAAAACTGTATCAGTGTATGTCTTGCACACATTGAGGAAGTATTAACTAGTTGAAGAATTTTCTCCCATTTCTCTATAGGTAAAGATACCTGAAATTCTCTTTCCCATTCAATTTTTTTAAAAATTTTATCAGATGTACCTAGATATATTTTCGTAATTAAATCATACAAAACTGCTATTAAGCACTTCTGATAGGGATTTGAACCTGTAATTTTTTCTGTCATATTAGTTGGGTGAAATATTGGAAGGTTAGGTAAAATACCATTGAAAAAACTTCTAATCTGCAGATATCTAAAAAAATGTGAACTAGGCAACTTATATTTATTAGACAATTTTTCAAATGACATGAAACAATTATCCATGGATAA
This sequence comes from Mobula hypostoma, assembly GCF_963921235.1. Taxonomy (NCBI): domain Eukaryota; kingdom Metazoa; phylum Chordata; class Chondrichthyes; order Myliobatiformes; family Myliobatidae; genus Mobula; species Mobula hypostoma. Next base: position 54,685,298 of record NC_086106.1, on the reverse strand, counting down.
ATCACAAAAGCATGCAATTCCCCTCATTTTCCATAAGGAAAAAGCTTGATCAATTCTAAAGGTTGAAAGAAAAAATTACGAAGTTTGTAGTTATAATAGGACTAGATAAAATGAATTCGTTCAATCCAAAAATTGCAAAATTGAAACCATATTCGTATTGTATGTTTAATTATTGGATTAATTATTTGTTTATTCAGTTTGGTTAATGCGAAGGGGAGCGAAGCTCCTAAAGTAGAAACTAATGAAAACCCTTGCATAGACACATCTTCCAGGTTTACCCACCGTGGACAGTGAGTTTCATCCCAATCTTGCGTCCAAAGCATTAAATATCGGATATTAATTGCCCAATAATAAAATCTAAAATTCGGCAATGCTAAATCACCATCCTTTTTTTGATTTCTGTAGGTATTTCCTACTCAATCTAGGATTTTTATTCTGCCATATATATGAAGAAATTTTAGAATCAATAATATCAAAAATTGATTTAGAGATAAAAATAAGTACCATTTGAAATAAATACAGAAATTTAGGTAAAACAGTCATTTTAATAGAATTAATTTGACCAATCAATGATAAGGACAGTGGGACCATTTAGTAAACAATTGTTTAACATGGTCAATTAAGGGTAGAAAGTTAACTTCAAATAGATCTTTATTTTTTTTAGTAATTTTGACATCCAAATAAGTGAAATAATCAGTAATTAATTCAAATGGTAATGTCTATAAATTGGAACTTGCATATTTAATGGAAAAAGCTCACTCTTATTCAGATTTAATTTGTAACCAGAAAAACTACTAAACTGAGCTAGTAGTAATAAAACTGCCGAGATGGATTTCTCTGGGTTAGAGATATATAATAGCAAGTCATCTGCATAGAATGATACTTTATGCATCTCCTTCCCATGAGTAATTCCAAATATATTGGGTGAATCACGAAAGGCAATTGCCAAGAGTTCCAAAGCGAAATCAAATAACAAAGGACTTAATGGACAACCCTGTCTAGAACCTCTGAAAAGCCTAAAAATGGGGGATTTCTGATTATTGGTAACTATGGAAGCCAAAGTTGAATGATATATCAATTCAATCCAAGAAATAAATTTTGGGCTAAAGTTGAATCTCTCAAGCACATTAAATAAATATTTCCATTCAACTCTGTCAAACGCCTTCTCAGCGTCGAGTGAAGTAACTCATTCCGGAACTTTAAATGAGGGAGTGCAGTATATACAATATTCATTAATCTCCTAACATTGAAATATGAAAAGCGATTTTCAATAAATCCTGTCTGATCATCAGAAATAATTTGTGGCAGTACCTTTTCCAATTGATTTGCTATTATATTAGAAAAAATTTTGGAATCTACATTCAACAAAAATATAGGTCTATATGTCATGGTCCGGTCCGAACTCCACATTCCGGGTCACGGTCTGGTCCGTGTAGTTTGGACTCAGGGTCTTCCGGTTTTCCTCGGTTTCGGTTGGACTTAACCATAAGCATCTGATGTTCATCTTGGCGCTGGGAATATAAGTGGCCCTGGGATCGAGTGTGGGTGCTGGGCCATCTTGTCTAACTCCCCTTCGAGCAACCCACCAGTGGAAGGCTAGTGCAGTCATCGAGATATGGATTTGGCTGTTCCGTGGCTCACCGAGGTTACCGGCTGCCTTGAGTCTTCGAGCCACCTCAGACCTAGCTCACTTCCTGTCCCTTGCCTCCATCGGGTAAGCCAGGCCGTTTGCCGTTACCCTACAGTTGGGTCTGTCCCTTCCTGTCCCGTGCCTCCGTCGGGTAAGCCAGGCCATTTGCCATTTCCCTGTGGTTGTGTCTGTCCCTCCCTATCCTTGCCTAGTTGGGATGGAGTCCTGCGTCCTGCCCAGCAGTCGCCTCGAAATATCCTTGCCCCGTCATGTCCTCGGCTAGTCTCCAAGACCCCGGGTCTCCAAGAACCAAACCTCGTCACGTTTCCACCTGGTCTCCAAGAACTCAAGCCTCATCACTTCTCCGCCTGGTCCCCAAGAACCCAAGCCTCGTCACATCTCCGCCTGGTCCCCAAGAACCCTAGCCTGCTCACGTCTCCGCCTTGTCCCCAAGAACCCAAGCCTCATCACGTCTTCACCTGGTTTTAGCATCCGAGCCCAAGTCAAGACCCAGTTTCTGGGTCCTTGTCCAGTCTCTGGCTCGGAGTCCATGCCCAGGCGCCTTGTTCCCAGTCCCTCGTCCTGGTCCTGCTTCCCTAGCCTAGTCTATGTTCCTGTCCCTACTCCTAGTCTGCATCCTCTCCTGTCATTTGGTTTTGTCCGTACCTGTTCCAAGTACTTCAGTGTCTGTGTCTTGCATCTGGGTCAGTTCCCAACGCCCCCCTTATGACACTATATGATGCACAATCAGTAATGCCTTTATCTTTTTTAGGAATTTAAGAAATGGATGCTTCATAAAAGGATTGTAGTAATTTACCTACGAGTAAGTCGTACTTAAAAATTTTACATAGCCATGGTGAAAGTAAATTTGAAAAAGATTTGTAAAATTCTACTGTAAATCCATCCAAACCTGGTGCTTTTCCAGTATTCATCGCAAATATAGCTTTCTTAATATCATCTTCCATAATGGCTGCATCTAGTTCTTAGCGTTCATTAAGTGGTAATTTCTGAATGTTCAATTTGCTTAAAAATTCATGCATAATGGTTGACTCTTCAGGAAATTCCGATTGATATAGACAGGTATAAAAGTCTTCAAAAGATTTATTAATTTCATCATGATCAACTGTCAAGGTACCATCACATTTAGAAACTTTACTAATCAAACGTTTAGTCAAAGCAGCTTTCAGTTGGTCTGCTAATAATTCACCCGATTTATCACCATGTACCTGTATATAAAATTAACACTTAGTTTTAAGTAATTGATTTTCAATCGGGGAGGTTAATAACAAATTATGTTGCATCTGAAGTTCAACCCTCTTTTTATAGAGTTCTAAATTAGGAGCAACAGAATACTCTTTTATCAATTTCTTTAATCTCATCAAACAATGTACATATTTCATTATTAATTCATTGTTTCAATCCAGCAGAATATGAAATAATTTGCCCACAAATATATAATTTAAAAGTATCCCACAATATTCCACTGGAAATTTCATCCATAGAATTAGTTGAAAAGAAAAAAATCAATCTGTTCTTTAATAAAATTGCTAAAATTTGAATCCTGAAGTAAAATGGAATTGAACCGCCATTGTTTAGCACTAGAAATTATGTCAGTGAGTTTAATTGATAGTTTCAGAGGTGCATGATCAGAAATAGTACTTGCATCATATACAAATGCTATAACAGATGAAATTAATCGCGAATCAATAAAAAAATAATCAATTCTTGAATAGCTATGATATACATGGGAGAAAAAAGAGAACTCTTTCTCCTTGTGATGCAAAAGCCTCCAAACATCTAAGATTCAGGAATCAACTGAAAAGGAGTTTATAAATATAGTGGATTTGTTCGGAGTAGTTGATTAGAGGCAGACCTATCCATCAAAGGGTTCAAGCAACAATTAAAGACTCCACCCATTATCAACTTATATTCATATAAATTAGGAAAAGATGCATATAAATGCTTAAAAAATTCAGGATAGTCAGTATTTGGTGCATAAATATTAACCAAAACAACTTTTTGATTATAAAGTAAGCCAGTAATCAGCAATAATCTACCATTCGGGTCTGAAATTGTTTCATAATGAACAAATGAAATTGAGGAATCTATAGAAATAGAGACTCCTTTTACCTTAGATTGTGAATTAGAATGAAACTGTTATTTCTTCCAAAACCTAAAAAAAACGCTGACTATCCATTCTCCTCACATGAGTCTCCTGAGCAAAGATAATCTGAGCATTCAGTTTACGAAAGACATTAAAAATCTTCTTCCGTTTAATCAGATGATTCAAACCATTTACATTCCATGCAACAAAATTAATAGCATTATCCATTTTAGTACAATAAACCAAATGGTATGCAAAGGGTTAACCTTACTGCACAGGAAACCCATGACTCAGGAAGAGGAAAAAGTTTAAATAGAAAATGGAATCTATGACACTTCAGACATATTTGTAGTTTCAGAACATCCCACTTGGAAAATACTAATCTAAAAGAAATACAATCCCCACCCACCAAGCCTGAAAAAAAAAACTGGCCACAGCCAGCCAGTACACTAACTAATCCCAAATACATTAACCCCAGCTCTCATGAAGACATAACTCCAAATGGAAGGAATGTAATAAACCACCAACAGACAAAACCTTATGAGAGAAATACCAAGAAATGGCAAAACAAATATTGAAAAAGAGAACCCTGTCATTGCGAGACATTTTGAAAGTCGAAATCTTGAAAAATGAAGCAAAATACAATCCTATTAATATTTCAAAAAAAGAACAATCTGTCGCCAAGTCAGAATGTTAAAGGAAAAGTTAAAAATATTTACATAAAATAATAAAAGAGAAAAGAATTCTTAACATCAGAGCATAATAAACATCTATACTTCAAAAAAAATACAGGTATAATCCAGCCGAGAATGAGAATTCCCGAACTTTAAAGGCAAATCTACACATTAGTTTTAAACTAATAGACAACTAGATTCAAACATGAGAAAGCAGTAAATTTATTAAACAGTTGAAAATTAGTCAAGTTCTTCACGAAATTGACGTGCCTTTGCCACTGATTTAAACCATTTACGTGATTTATCTGGCAAAACAACCCTTAAACACGCAGGATATAATAACACAGGTTGTAATTTCTTTTGGTATAATTCCAACATCACCGACTTAAAAAGAGACCTCTCTTATAACAACTCTGGACTAAAATCTTCCACCAAATGAAATTTGAGATCCCCGTGCTCAATGACACCTTTCCGACGTGCAACTCGAATTAACTGCTCCTTAGTATGCACATAGTGGAATCGTAGAAGAACTGCTCTTAAATCTTTAAATCTTTTGGAGATTTAACTCTTAACGAGCGATGAGGGCGGTCTAGTATAGGGGAGCTGGAAAACACTTCAGTATGCAATACCTCCATTAAAAATTGAGCAAATATTTTGGTGGGATCGCCACTTTCAACATCCTCACGATGTCCTATAATTCATAGATTCTGTCTGCGACTACGATTTTCCAGGTCAATGATCTTGGCTTTATATCGTTCCAGCGTTTGAGTGGTCGAGAATACCTTCTTTTCCAACGAGCTTAATCTATGATGTCTTTGTCTGCCACTTTCATCAAGATCCGAAATTAGTTGTTGCTTTTCATTCTCACGTTTACTTGCTCCAAGATGATCTTCAGTATTATTTAACTTTATCTCGAGATTAGAAAATCTTTCATTAAATTTATCACGTTTGTCATCCAAAAGCTTGGATATAACTTCAAAAGTCAGTTATGCCTGTTTAGACTGTTTAGGGTCGCCTCCTTCTCCTCCATTTCCATTGTCGGCTTCCTCGCTCTTAGCAAGTGCCTTTTTCCCTCTGGTTGCCACTTCCATGGATTAAAGGTCAAAATTCAAGCATACAAAAATAATGTAAACACTTCAATATGAATACTAAACGGGTGGTAAATAAATGAAAAAAAAGAATGGAGCAAAGTCAAGTGCGACTTACTACATCTAATGCTTTAAGAAAGTCCCGGATCATGTGATTCTTGTAAGGTCATTGACCAATGCATCCGCTGTCTCTTCAGCAACCTCCTTTCGGACTCTGGGATGTTGTCCATTTGGTCCAGGTGACTTATCCACCTTAAGACCTTTCTGGTTGCCTTGCAATTTCTTTCTGTAACAGAAATGACAATCACTCCTGCTTCCTGACACTCATGGACCGCTGGCATACAGCTAGTGTCTTCCACTTACAACTCATATTCTCGGTGTTAATTGTATTTTTTCTTCTTTGGCATATTGGTGTTGGTTTATACTGAGTTTGTCATGGATTCTATTGCATTTGTTTATTTTCCTGTAAGTGAGAGAGAGTTATACACTACAGACAGAGAGACTGATAGCCTGCATTTATATCTTCCTCCCGTCCAGGATCAACTCAGATTAAGTCCTTCAGAACGCAGCAAATCAATTCCCACCCCTATGAATCCACTCATTACCATCTGTGGAAATCACTTGGTCAAACCCAGCATCATGTACATAATCACATTTACAGTATAACAATTGAAAGAAATGGCTAAACAGGTTCGTAAATTTGCACCACCTCCTACTGGTATGACTTTCTTCAATAATACCTACCAACAAATGGAACTACATGGTCTGGAGGACTTGGAGAAAATGAAGTTAATACCCATGTGTCTGACCCCCATGATACATTCTGCTTTGCCCAATTCCCGGGATGGAGATGGTGCCCAAGGAATTTAAGGCAGTGAACCTGACTGCCATTTGTCACAACAGCGGGATCACTGTGGACAGCTAAATTAAAATTAGACAATGGAAGATTGGACATCTATTACCATTTGCCACAGAACTTTGGACACACTTCATCTGAGTGCTTGGACAAGTTGAATAAATCAGGCTAAATACACAGGCTCAGGTAAACTGGACAAGGACACTAATGTCATATGCAACTGAGAGTCAGGCCAGAGTGTGAAAGAATTCTGAATTCATTGACAACCTGAACTGATTGTAGATTTTAGGAGGGAGTAGAAAGATAAATACACACTAGTCTCATTGAAGAATGTGGTGGATAGATTGGGCAGCTTCACCTACCTGGGTGTGAATATTTTGCAGGATCTATCCTGGGCCAGAACATAGCAATCATGAAGAATGCTTGACGCAATCTTATTAAAGAAGATTCAGCATGTAATCAAAGACTAGCAAACTTTGACAGATGTACAGTAGAAAGCATTCTGACTGGTTATATCATGGAAACTCAAATGTACAAGAATGCAAAATGCTACAGAGAGTAGTGGTCTCAGCAAGTTCTATCATGGGTACACCTCAACCCACCATCAAGGTCATCTATAAGAAGTGATGTCTTACCTTCCACAAATGCCTGTGGCAAAGAATTCCACAGATCCACCCTTCTCTAGCTACATAAATTCCTCCTCATCTCTGTTCTAAAAGGAAGCCCTTCTATTCTGAGACTGTGTCCTCTGGTACAAGACTCGTCCACCAGAGGAAACATCCGTTCCACATCCACTCTAATTGAATCTTCAAATACTAAAATGAATCTCAGCGGCTTGGACGCACCCTGGCATTTTGGTAAAATGTGTTCAAACTGTACTCTTACACGTTTCGTGTCGATGAATTAATGTTTTCAGTTGGTCTGCCAATGACTACCGGCTGTGGACTGTGCCAAAATGTCAAGAGAAAGTTTGCCACAATGAATGTAGCAACTGGAACATCTGTGTTCTCTCGAGTCCTAGTGATGCACTGTGTGGAGATGAATGAATAATGAGTTTCCGAGAGGCTGAATGCTGATGCCACATTAGTGCACAATACCTACCCTCGCACCACCTTCTGCCAATTGACGTATTCTTTTTTTTTATCTTTGCCAAACGATTCTGAGGAACTACAATTGTTTCAACTCATCTAGTTTGGAGAGATCCTGTTGGCATTGCCACCATGCATCAGCAAATCACCTCGATGCGTGTCACTTTCTCCAGGAACCGAGCCCGGATAGTGAGAAGAGTAATTTTCTCAGAAAACGCATGTAGGTGCTGAATGTTCATAATATTATTACATTCAAACTTGAAACTATATTGTCACAGAGCAGTACGTCCACGCACATGCCTTGTTTATATTTCGCCATTTTTTAAGCCATGCTTGAAAACAAGCGGTGCAGATGGATCTTATTCATAATTCATAATTATTCATAGTTTATAGTTCTTGAGAAAATCGGTATTGGATCAAGTGGAAATCATGAGTACTCCTCTGTTTAACACAAGCATTGTCTGATACAGCCAAATAATTTGCTATTGGAATGAATAATGCCAAAAATGACTGTCGGAACAAAAACCAATGTCTCCAAATAACGTAGGTCGACTTCGTCGCAGATACTCTGATCTGTTTTCGTGTTTAATTATATAAATGGGATCAAAACAGACAAATGATAATTGGATTGTTGGTAAAATGAATAATTTGGAAATCGAAGCAAATAACGGCTATTTTGTCCCAGTGGAATACTTTTTCCTGAAAATTTTCACTCACATTTTTACAAAAATTCACTGAAGAAAAGAATCTGATTATGAAGGATTGTAATTTTTGCAGAACGATAGGACTATGAAAGCATCAAAAGTCTATAGAGGAAATAATTATTTCAGAATATTTCTCTCTTACCTGGTCACACATCAATATGAGTCTGTACATAGCAGGAAAATATGTGCAAGTGGTCGGTTCTTTATTATGTGAAAGAGAATAAAAAAATCTAGTATTTTATCAACGCCCAAAATCCTGGAATAATTCCAAGTATTTCATCGCATAGAACACTCTGATTTTATCGATTTTTAAGGCATTCGCCCACCATAAAACAGCAAGTCTAACCAGTACAGAGTTTAAAACGGCTGATAAAGATACATTGCAATTTTGCAGGAATTTTCGATATGATATTGTGACGGGGTCCTGAATTACCCCTATGAATTGTGCTTGATTACCCCTATGAACAGTGCTTTTGGAGAGAGTGAGAGAGTTATTTAACACTGATATCTTGTTTTGAAAAGAGAGAGAGAAAGAAAGAGAGAGAGAGATGAAGAATAACTGTTGGACTGTCACTTTAAGGCACTGGGAGTAACTTTTGGAATTCTGCCGAGTTCGATGGACCGAGCAGCTCGTAAGTCACTATGGTGACCGAGGGCGGCATTATTTGATGAACAATCGATGTTATGATTTTCGGAGGCGTGTTTATGCTTCGCAAGGACATTTGCCTTCTAGTGTATTTCTTGCACAGACAAAGGAAGGAGGAGTTATTTGAATGACAGTTGGTACTCAGTACGGTGAGATAAATAGGAGGTCAGATGATATAGACCTCAGACACATGTTTTGGACACTGAATGAGCTTTGTTGTGCCCGCAGAAAAAGTGGGTTCTTGGAGGATCGATCAGGCGGATCGATGAGTGGTTCTTGCAGTGAAAAAAGGGATTGCCTGGTGGGGAGTTGTCCATGTGTCCACCCTTGCCTGGGTTGATAGCTCCACCACAGAAAAATTGGTCCCCTTTGTTGTGGTCACAGTTGGTGACTTTTAAAAGATTTTGGAGGACACCGGGAAGATCGACGGCGTCAGCTCATCTGAAGACTCAAATCTCTCTCTCTCTCTCTCTCTCTCTCTCCATCACTACTCAACTCAATACCACAAACTGAACTGAACTTTACTCATCATCATAAGACTGTATCTTTTTACCCCTAGACTTGAAGAAGCTTGGTTTTTCATATATATATTTCCACACTTAATGATTTACTTACTTATATACATATATATATATAATCATTGCTAACCTGTTTGATATATCTACATTTATATTACTGTATTGCGTAGTTACTAGTAAATATTATCAGTTAATAGCAATACTGGACTCCAATATGTTTTCCATCTCTGCTGGTTCTTTATTCCCGTCACGGGGTACGTGACAAAATTGGGGCCTGTGTCCATGATATGAACAAATTAGTGGGAGGCTTCTTTGAATTGATTGGGGGAAATTCCCTTTTGATTAGGTTGTGTGGAAAAACAGCAGAAATGGATGTTAGGACACTTCTGGCATCGCCAAACCCTGTGGTTTTGAAGAGAGCTAAAAAGGATGATGTGCGGGACATTGCTAAGGAATTGAGAATTGAAGTAAAGAATGGTATGACTAAGGTAGAAATTCAAAGAAAAATAGTTGAATATTACATTTCAATGAAACAATTTACTGAGGATGTATTGAAAATGTTTGCTGAAGGTAAGGTATTTACTGAGACTGTGGTTCATTTTTAGATTTTTTTAGATTATGAGAACACTCAGTCCTCTTTTATTGTCATTTAGAAATGCATACATGCATTAAGAAATGATACAATGTTTCTCCGGAGTGATATCACAGAAAACAGGACAGACCAAAGACTAACACTGACAAAACCACATTATTATAACATATAGTTACAGCAGTGCAAAGCAATACCATAATTTGATGAAGAACAGTCCATAGGCACAGTAAAAAGATAGTCTCAAAGTCCCCAGTTAATCGACTTCCGAGTCCCTGATAGCAGGCGGCAAAAGGGAGAAACTCCCTGCCATAAACCTCTAGGCATCGTCCACTTGCCGATACCTTGGAAGCAGCCAACCGCAGCTGACCCTGAGTCCATCCGTCCGAAAACTCCGAGCTTCCGAGCAGCCTCTCCGATACAGCCTCCCGAGCGCCTTCGACCTCTCCCTGGCCGCTGAAACACGCAATTGAATTTGAAATTAAAACAGCTCGAGGCTGATGAAGCAGAAAGTCAGAGGATCCGTGAGGCTAGAGAGGCAGAAAAACAGAGAGAAGAGGCAGCAAAACGGAGAGAAGAGTCAGAAAGACAGAGACAGTTTAAAAGGGAGTTGTGGCAGCTGAGAGGTTTAGTGTCAAACCCTGATGATTTTTACAGCTCGGAAGGGCTTGTTTTGCGTGATGAATTTAAAAGGTGTGCTCCTGATGATGTAAGGGCATAGCTGCATACAGAGGATGCCGCCACCCTGCGGGGGTCTCCTAAGAAAGCAGATGAAGAGTTTTTAACCCACGAGCTTAAATTTACTCCAGATGAGAGTTTGCCAGAGAATAGCTGGGAGGTTTGGGGTGACCTTGAGTTTGAAACTGGGACAAGTGATGACAGCCCAGAAGAGGCAGCTGTCCCGACTGCCTGTGTTCAGGTTGTTGAAGTACCTGTGAATTCAGAGAATTCTGAACCTTGTGTTGAAGCTCAGTTAAAGTCTGAAGTGTCTGACTTGGTTGAAAAGGAATGCATTTTTTTCTGTCAGATGATCTTGGTTCAGTGAACAGGGGGTTAACCTTGGTACTAGTGGAATGTGAGGATTCTCAGTTACTTGTATTTGACAGTGTTTCAAAAGTTAATGATTAGATGAAAATTGGTGAGGAGGTGTTAATGAAAATAATGTGGGAAGTGCTGTTCCTGGACTTTTGGATAATGTGCTGGAAAAGGTTGGATTGGTTACGCGACCTTTGACCCTGCTTGCAGGACAAAGGCCTACTGAGGGAGGATGGGCTACTCAGTGGAATTTTGTTTGGACATCTGGAGGTACACACCTGCAAGGTTAAGGTTTTGTGAAGAAGAAGAATTGTTATGATTTTGGGGTGGAAGTTGTTATGGAAGCAAGTTGAAGTGAAGGTTGTAATCAAATGAATAGATTGTTTGGTCTCTTCCATAATGTATACGTGGTTCCCATAAGCCTGGTGATGGTGCTACGTTTAGTAAACAATGGAGGAATGTTGACACCTCTCCAAGGTAAGGCTGATATAGCTGTTCAACTGATGAGCATTGCCGCTGTTAAGAATTCACACAGAAAGACTGATGTTTATTTTACATGTTCAGATAATCAAAGTATGCTGAGGTAGCCTGTTCAGGACTATGATAGCAAAACCAGAGGTTTAAATTATGTTGATGTGTCACAGTCCTTTCTACCTTCCAGATTTCAGCAGGACTTAGAGGGTAGTAAAGCTGATGAGAGTAAGGTGTACAAGGAAGGTTTATCCTTATTGAGGAAGAAATTTATAAAGGAACAGAAGCGAGATTCTGAAATGGTGGTTTTAAAGGAGATAACTCTCACAAGAGAGGAGGTTCAGAGAGAGTCAATGGGATATTACCTTAAAGATGGGGTGTTGATGAGGGAGTGGAAGCCAGCCACTGTGCTTGCAAGTGAGGATTGGGTTATTGAACATCATGTGGTGGTTCCGAAAGTTTACAGGGCTGAAATTTTAAACATAGCTCACAGTATGCCTTTAGGTGGACATTATGGAGTGAGAAAGACAGTGAACAGGGTTATGAAGGAATTTTACTGGCCTGGTTTCAGAAAGGATGTTGTGAATTTTTACAGGACTTGCCTACCTGTCAAGTTGAGGGGAAATCTAATCAGGTTATTCAAGTCACACGACTTAAACTGATAACCTGCTTTTGGTGAACCTTTTTCGAAGGTCATAGTGGATTGTGTAGGCCCATTGCCAAAGACCGTAGCTGGTTATCAGTATGTGTTAACAATTGTGTGTGCTGTGTCTAGGTCCCCTGAAACAGTGTCTTTTGAAAATATCAAGGCCAAGACTGTGATGAAGTCATTCAGTAAGTTTTACACACTGGTAGGTCTGCCCAAAGAAATTCTATTTGACCAGGACAGTAACTTTATTTCGAGAACATTCCAGGGGATAGTTAGAGAATTGGAAGCTAAGCACATGGTGTCATCTGCATATCACACAGAGTCCAGGGGAGCCTTGGAACAGTTCAACTCAACTCCTCAGACTATGATTAAAACATATTGTGTGAAAAATGGGAAAAACTGGCATGAGGGGATTCCCCTCCTCTTATGTATTGTTGGAGATTCGATTCAGAAGGCATTGTAGGGTAGTCTGTTGGAACCTGTGTTCAGTTACAGGCCAAAAGGACCTTGGACCCTACTCAGAGAACTATGGTCTGATCTGGAAACATGTGTCAGTGTGCTTAATTATGTTTTAGAATTCTGGAAAGGACTTAATAAGCTTTGTGACCTTGCAAAGGAAAGTGTACAGAATGGTCGAATTAAAATAAACCACTTGTTCGTTAGAATGGCAACTGGGAGAATTGTTATGGAAGAAAATGGAGTCATGGAATCTGATAATGGGATGAAAAAACATGTTTACCCACTGAATCTAGTCTCACCAAGATGTCAGAATTCCACTGTTTTAAGAAATATTACTGATAAGGTCCATCAGTTGGACCCTACACCACAAAAACAAGTGAAAGGACTAATTGGCAAGCATGGAGAATTACTTTCTGACATTCTGAAATGGTGCACAGGTGCAGTGCATCATGTCATTATAAATTCAGCCCAGCCCATGAAACAGCATCTTTACAGAATGAACTTTGAGAAAAGTAAAATTGTTGAACAAGAAATTAGAAACAAGAAAGAACAAGGAAAGAGAATGAATGACTGTATTGATAGTGTGGGTAAGGCTAAATACCTGACAAAGATTGACTTGTGAAAAGAATGCCGGGGTGTTCCACTGACGGAGAGGGCTAAAGAAATATCAGCATTTGTGATACCATCTGGACTGTATGAATATAATGTTTTACCCTTTGGGATGAAATATGCTGCAGGGATATTTCAAAGAATGATCAATTCTGTGATAAATGTTTCCAAAACACGGGGGCTTATATCAGTGATTTAGTAGAATGACACATGGGAAGAGCAGACTGCAGCTGTAGAAAAACTGTCTGACAGACTTTCCAAGGCCAATCTTACTGTGAACCTCGCTAAGAGTGAGTTTGATCATGCTACTGTTATTTATCTTGGCTATGTGTTAGGCCAGGGCCAACTGGCTGCTGTACAGGCCAAGGTTCAAGCTATTGCTGAGGTTCCTGTTCCGACTGGCAAGAAAGCTTTAAGAAGGTTTTCAGGAATGGTTGGGTATTATCATAAGTTTCATAAGAAATTTGCTGACATCGCTCTCCCCCTAACAAAACTCCTAGGGAAGCGTGAAAGATTTGTATGGAATGACCTTTGCCAGGGGTCATTTGAACGTCTGAAAACCATCCTGTGTTTTCATCCTGTGCTCAAAGCACTGGATTTTTCCAAATCATTTTCAATAGCAACTGATGTTAGTGACGAAGCTGCTGGGGCAGTAATGTTACAGAAAGGAGTGAATGACATTGAACACCCAGTAGCTTATTTCTCAAAGAAATTTAATGTGCACCAGATAAATTATTCAACTGTTGAAAAGGAATTGTTAGTACTTATTCTGGCCTTACAACATTTTGAGGTTGATATTTTTCCTGCTCAAAGACCCCTTGTGGTTTCCACGGATCATAATCTGTTGGTGTTTCTAACTAAGATGAAGGATAAGAATAGAAGGTTATTAAATTGGTGTCTGATATTGAAGAATGTGACTCAAAAATCAAACGTGAAAAGTACTGACAATATTATCGTTGATTATTTATCCAGCTGTTAAGTTGGAAATTGTACACGTTTTTGCTCTGTCGTCTGATGATCATACATGTATTGTTTCAAACTCTGTAATTTACATTTAGACAAAAAAAATTTCGCCTTGGTCAAAATTTTTTTTCTCTGAAGGAAGGGAGTGTGATGGGGTCCTGAATTACCCCTACGAACTGTGCTCGCACACCCCTATGAACTGTGCTCTTGAAGAGAGAGAGAGAGTTATTTAACACCGATATTTTGTCTTGATAAGAGAGAGAGAGAGAGAGAGAGACGAAGTCTAACTGTTGGACTGTCACTTGAAGGCATTGGGCGTAACTTCTTGATTTCTGCTGAGCTGGATGGACCGAGCAGCTCGTAAGTCACTATGGTGACTGAGGGTGGCGTTATTTGATGGCCAATGGATGTTATGATTTTCGGCACCGTGTTTATACTTCGCAAGGACATTTGCCTGCTAGTGCATTTCTAACACAAAGGACAGAGGAGTTATTTGAATGACAGTTGGTACTGAGTACGGTGAGATAAATAGGTGGTCAGATGATATGGACCTCAGACACATGTTTTGGACACTGAATGAGCTTTGTTGTGCCCGCAAAAAAAAAGTGGGATTTTGGAGGATCGATCAGGTGGATCAATGAATGGCTCTTGCAGTCAGAAAAGGGATTGACTGGTGGGGAGTTGTCCATGTGTCCACCCTTGCCTGGGTTGATAGCTCCATCACAGAAAAACCGGTCCCCTTTGTTGTGGTCACAGTTGGTGACTTTTAAAGGGAAGATCGACAGCGTCAGCTCATCTGAAGACTCAAATCTCTCCCTCTCTCTGTCTCCATCACTACTCAACTCAATACCACGAACTGAACTGAACTTTACTCATCATCGTAAGACTATATTTTTTTAACCCGAGACTTGATGAAGCTTGGTATTTCATATATATATTTCCACACATACTGATTTACTTACTTATACATATAATCATTGCTAAACTGTTTGATTTGTCTACATTTATATTACTGTATTGCGCAGTTACGAATAAATATTATTAATTAATAGCAATACTGGACTCCAAAGTCTTTTCCATCTCTGCTGGTTCTTTATTCCCATCACAGGGTACGTGACAATATGCAGAAAGAACGTGAAACTTTTGTCTGAACAAAATATTTTCTACAGCGAGTACTCTCAAACCTTCAAACCCGTTTGGTACAAATCAACATCAGACCCAGATCTGCCAGCAGTGAAATTTGTTGGAGAGGAAGCTGAGTAAATATTTTCAAAATTTTATTCTCTTCGCTTATCAGTTCATGGCCTGGGTCAGAATTGCAATCAAAGTGACGGTGAAACTTAGATACCTCATCGAGTTTGGCTGAATGTGGTGGATTATTGCTGTGAGAACAAGGGCGTCACACCGGCCGTCAACTGCAGACTGCCAAGAGTTCAAAGTGACTAGATTTTAGAGGAGCTGGACGAAGGTCCATCGCCTGGTTTAAGAAAAATGCAGCGAATTTTGGTGAAATTAACTATTCTTTTCCCATGGAATTAGTTTAGAAGTATCAGTGTGGATCTTATGGTGCTTTGGTGGATTCATTTGGAATAACTGACCCACCGTCCTGCCGAAGGGTTTCAGCCCGAAACGTCCACTGTACTTTTTTCCATAGTTGCTGCCTGGCCTGCTGAGTTCCTCCAGCAATTTGTCTGTGTCCCACAGCATCTTTTTCTAACAAGGACAGCAGCCCAGAGATGAAAAGAGACACCCAGCATAATACTGACGGCTAGCGGAATAGAGACGGTCTTACCGTCCTCTCGAACTGCATATTATATATCTTATTAAAAATTTAAATTATGTAATAATCACAATTTATGCCCAAAGGACTGTGCTGAACATTTCCTCAACCTCTGTGGACATTTCATCAGAGAAGCCTCTCTTTCTAGCTTTTGTACACCATGAAATTTTTGAACAATAATAGAAAAAAATTGTCATATGGAAGGTTATTGTTATTTGCTAATCGCAAATTATTTCGAAAGTTACTTCCACCATATTTGTTAATAGTTGGTAAATAATCGCTGTCCGATTGGCTCACTCCCTACACTGCGGTACCACCTTCTGGTCCTAAGCCACCTGCTACGATACTGCGACTGGTTTCCTGTCTTCGATTGTGTAAAGGTCTTCACACGTGCGGGTCTCTCTTTTTATTCCGAGCTCGATCCATGCTATGAGCCAAGCTATGATCCATGCTATGAGCATTGGAGAAATTATTTGGATTGTGTGTTTAGCCCACTACTCTACTCACTCTACACCCACAAATATGCAGCTTGGCACAACTCAAATAACATCTATAAATTTGCAGATGATACAATTATTGACAGAATTTCTGATGGTGACAGAAGGGAATACAGGTGCGAGATATGCCAGTTGGTTGAGTGGTGTCGCATCAACAACCTTGCACTCAACGTCAGCAAGACCAAAGAGTTGATTGTGGACTTCAGGAAAGGTGAGATGACAGAACACAAACTAATCCTTACAGAGGGAACAGAAATGGATAGAATGTGCAATTTCAAGTTCCTGGATGTCAATATCTCTGAGGACCTAACCTGGACGCAACCTGTTGATACAGTTATAAAGAAGGCAAGACAGTGACTATATTTCATTCGGAGCTTGAGAAAATTTGATCTGTCAACGAGCACACTCAAAAACTTCTATAAATGTACAGAGGAGACCATTTTGAGTGGCTGCATTATTGTCTGGTATGGGGCAAGGTGGAGGTGGTGGGAGAAGAGAGCTATTGCGGAAGGTCGAAGTAAGTTACAAAAATTTGTAAAATTAGTCAGCTCCATCATGGGTACTAGCCTCCGTAGTGTTGAAGACATCTTCAAGGAGCAGTGCCTGAAGAAAGGTAGTGCTCATCATGAAGCACCCCCACCACCCAGGACCTGCCCTCTTGTCAGTCGGGAAGGAGGCACTGCAGCCTGAAGGTTCACACTAAGCGATACAGGGACAGCTTCTTCCCCCACTACCCACCATCGCATTCCTAAATGGACATTGAACCCATGAACCCGACCACACTATTTTTTTACTTGCTTTTTTTGCACAACTTGTTTCAACTTAACTATGTGTATGTGTATTTCTCTATATTTATTTATCATGTATTTCATTCTACTGCTGAATAAAGTTAATGAATATCATTACAAATGCCAATGAGATTAAAACTGATTCTGTTTGTTTATTGCCTGCTTCATCTTGTTGTGTAAATTGGACAGATTTAACAAGTGTATTGAGTGGTTAGTTTTGCCGTTTCTGTAGTTTGGGTGACTTGGATGAGCATTTGTTTGATTTCCATGGGAGTAAATTATTTCACTGCTGGCTTTTGAACAAACAGTTGCTGTACTTACCCGCAGTCAGTGTCTGTTGTTTCACCCACCCGAACGCGTGAATCTGCTGCCATACAACACTATTGATGGAAATTAACGAGTTTTCCTGGATATTGTTTTTTAAATGGGAGGAGTGTGGGATTGCACTCGATTGTTGTATGCTACTCGCATTACTGCACAAAAACTTAATGAAACCCGGAACACTTTCACTAATAATAAAACTAATAATTTATTGTTAATGATCACTTCCATAAAGTGATGAAGAATCGTCAACAAGAGACAATCCCATCAGAAGCGTTTCAGGGTGTTTCTGTTTAAAAATAACCCACTACAAAAAGTGCAGCACTTGAACAAAAGCAAAATAATCAACGATGGTCGAATCAGATTTCGGAGACACTCTCAGGAACAAATTAAGTTTTAAGATTCATTTGTTATCCAAGAATGTATAAGTTATACATTTGCTTGCGCACAGGTAACCACAAATCAAGAAAAAGGAAAGAACTAAACTACTGAAAAAAATATAAGTAAATAAGAAGTCAATACTCAATGCATGAGAGAAGGGGAAAAATCTAATCAAACAATTGAAGCGAACAACATCATTCCAAATGAAAATTCAGTCCTCAGATCAGAACCGCAGAGAAAGCTCAAAGCCTCGCTTGTCAGTTCAACATACTAACAGGCACCTGGAGCACAGCAATCCTGTGTATATTGGACACAATACATTACAGGAACATTGATGGACTCCAACCATACTGTGAACTTTGAGAAAATAGGCTCATCATCGAGTGAGCACATGACGCAGCGCAGGGAATGTCATCAGGATCCTGCACAGCCGAAAACTCTTTTGTCACCAAAGTCCATATCTACCTTGGGTAACTGGAATGTGAGCCCATGTACCAGGCAGGAGATCATTATAATCCAACTGATAACCATTTCATCTTACTTTGACAGTCTATTACAAATCTTCAACCGTTTTAAGGTATGGGAACAGCGGGCATATCCGGGAGCACCAGAGTCCTCCAGGCACCGACACTCCCCCACCCATGATTATTAGTCATTTACACCTGTGTCTCGTTTTACAGATCAGTGCGCCTGTGGCCTGTTTCTCTATTTAAAATCTCCATGTTTTGTTTCTCTTCGCTCAGTCTTGAATTGACCTACTATGTGTGCAGTGATTCTCGTTTTAGTCAGTGGTCTCTACAAATCCACAAGTGAAAGTTTTTTGTTCAACTCCATCCTTGTGTCTGGTCTCCTCTGCACTTGGATCTACCTGGTCTAAGCTTTTCCGAATAGTCCACTAGTTGAAGATACAGAACTTTGCTGTAATAATTCTGGATCAAACAGCCAGGCGACCACTCCTTGAGACACTTCTCAAGAGGAAAGCTTCGACAATAATGTTGTACCGAATGGAGGTACTACTGAAAGTTTATAAGATCTGGATGGGTCTTCACTCTCCACCTTTCAAAATTCTCAGCCCATTATGTCAAATATCTTTCATGACACTTTGTTTCAGCCATTAGCATACTGAGACAAATACAAGACTAAATTTACACTACGTTAATGAATTACAGGAGATTTTTACAATGAAAAAGTCTATCCAGTTCCCTGTAGACTGCTCATCTTTCTCCCTCTGAGTTTTTTCGTCACTTTTCGGTGGTGACATGGACCCACAAGGAACGCACTCTGTTCCTTCCAATGACACCGCACTCCCCAACCCCTGAACCATGCCTGGGTATGTTTAGAGAGGGAGCATGCGGTTTTATGGGACGAGAGCGGGATTTCCGAGAAAGGTTGCCCCCACACCCAAAAACGGAGTGCTTTGTAAATAATAGTGCTTGTATTTTAATTTGAAATGTTATTATTTTGTAAACTGTTGATCATCATGTGTATTTTATGAGTGAATAAACTTTTGTAAATTTATTTTTAAAAATGGGGGCTTCCGCCTGCAGCTCAATGGAGTAACACACAAATTCTGTGGCTGCCTTTAATTGTTCCTTTTCCGCAGTTTAAACTTTGAATTTTTAACTTTTATTTGTCGGATCTTAGAGGGGAACAGTTGTCATTATGTCACATCTTTAAGAAGCGGAAAGCAGCTTTCTGAATCCAGCAAAGGAAAGGGAAAAATTTTGAAAGAAAAATCAGAAGATATGCCTGTCTGGGCTGAGCGTTTAGAACATGCGTTGATGGCTCTCGACAAGAAAATAGATAATAACACAACTGAAATGAAGTCGTTCCGACAGAGTTTTCAGTTCATAGAGGGAAATATTATTTCCTTGAATACTGAGCTTAAAGAGTCAAAGCGTCAGATAGTGGATATTTCAGCCTGCTTGGAACAGGCTCAACACAAGATTATTGATTTGGAAGCAAGGTCTCGATGGAATAACATTCGAATTGTTGGACTGAAGGAAGGATCTGAGAGTGGGAATTTATTGGACTATTTTGCTCATTTGTTTCCATCTCTGTTTTCGGATTTCCACCTCAGCCTCCCGATATTGAAAGAGCGCATAGAATTTTCACTTCGAGATCTCAGCATCCAGCTACATCACGGGCAATTTTGGTCAGTTTTCTTCATTTTAAAGTTAAAGACCAAATCATAAAATGTGCAAGGAAACAGAGAGTTTTTAAATTTAAGCGTTCCGAGATTCGTTTTTATGAAGACTATTCACCGGAAGTTATGGAACAGCGGATCAAATTCGTTCCAGCTATGAAGATAGCCCATGCTAAGGGATTATCCCCATCACTTCGCTGTCCAATCCGATTAAAATTATTTCCTAAAGATTCAACTCCATGTGTTTTTTTGGATCCCCAAGCGGCATTGGACTATGTTAATTCTATTTTGGAGATGGCCGAGGTCTGAATGGGATAAGGTCTGCTGAATAATTTTCTGAAAGAAAACAGGCTTTGATGATTTCTGATATGTCTAAGATATCCTTTGATCGATGGACTATTTAAAGAATATGTGAACTTCTTGATTTGACTGATGAAGGACTTTTTCAAAGTCTGTTTGGTATACTGAGTGAATTAACACAGCCGACAGATTGATAATTGGTTTGATTATCTGCTTTTTCTTCATTTTCTTCATGAATTAAGTGATAGTTTTCATAGTTTATATAGACATATATATATGTGTGTGTGTGTGTGTGTGTGTGTGTGTGTGCGCGTGCGTGCGCGCGCATACGCGCACGCACATATATATATTGTTACGTAACCGGCAACAATGAATATCAATTGAGACAGGTTATATAAAAACAACCAAACATTTATTAAACACGGATAAACAATAAAAAAACAAATGAAAACTTTAACCAGAAGTTAACCGTTATGCAGCCATTCAACAAATCGTCACTCGGCACTGGTTCTTAAACCGTTAAATGCAAAAACAATTCTTAAAGCGATAAACTCAGATATAGTTCTTAAAATGGTAAATTCAAAAGTCCTACAGATTTATATGTTCAATTGTGAGAGACTTCTCTGGAGAAGGATTTCTTCATAGACTCGACTTTCCTGCTGGTTCTGTCCAAAGGACTCCCGATGCAGTAAATAAACAGTTTAAAACAACTGACCTTAAATTCTTCCAGAGAGAGCAAACCTTTGCCTGAACTCTTTGCTCTTTTGGCAAGAGTTATCTGCAATGCAGGTCGCTACTCCTTCAACGAAGACTCAGTAAGGTCGATCCTTTGTTAAACTGCCGAACGATGCCGACTCCTCTCAATCCTTCGGTCCTGTAGTTCGATAAAGTCTTCACTCTTCCTTCTACTGCTGGAATAGGGTAAATCAGCACATCTAGCCAAAAATTTCCAGTCCAATAATATTGTATCTTGCAACAGAATGCACAACCGTTTCAAAAATGAAACTGCGTCACAAAAACAAACATGCAACAGAAACGGAGTCACAGACGCAAGTTCTACCTGGAAATATAAAAACTAAAACCTAACTGTGTCATCTGGGATCTTCCCTTTATATACCCGTGGTGCACATGTCATCACGTGACCTCACATCGGCGGAAAAATTACATCAAGTGACCTCCAAAAGACCATTACATCATTCTCACAAAAAAAACCACAGATCTCCTTGAGGCATGTAACACCTCCCTCCAAAAAAAATTTTGGTCTCTTAAAGAACAAAATTGTAACAATTTATACAAAAAAAACAAAGGTATAAAATTTTCAACATACCCAATATATGCAGTCTTATCTTTCAGCACTTTACAAATTAATATACAGCAGGAGTGTTACAAATGTTAAAATACCACTCCATAAAAAAAACAGATTTTCTTGGTACATTTAACATCTAGACGGACAATCAGCGATCACATTATCTTTATCCTTAATATGAGTGATCAAGATATTGTATCCCTGAAACATTAGACTCCAATTTAATAATCTTCTATTTTTGTTTCTCATCTTACTCAAAAACACTAACGGATTGTGATCGGTATAAACTGTGAGTGGTTTATGAGTAGTACCAACATACACTTCAAAATGTTGTAAAGTCAAAACAAGAGATAACAATACTTTCTCTATTGTTGAATAATCTCTTTGATGGGCATTAAATTTCTTCGAAAAATAAGCGACCAGATGATCAACTTCATCACCATCATCTTTTTGAAGTAGCACTGCTCCTGCAGCTTCATCACTAGCATCTACAGCTAACAAAAATGGTTTTTCAAAGTCAGGAGATTTAAATACAGGTTGACTACATATTATAGTTTTCAATTTATCACATCCCTCCTGACAGGACTCTATCCAAACAAACTTTTAATTTTTCTTCAAGAGATAGGTAATGGAAGAGCAATGTTTGCAAAATCCTTACAAAATTTTCTGTAATATTCTACCATACCCAAGATTCTTCTGAGAGTTTTTCTACCGGTTGGAGTAAGTACTTGTAAAATTGCCTGAACTTTTGCTTGAGCAGGTGCTAATTTTCCCTGACCCACAAAATAACCAAGGTAAGTCACTGTAGCATGACCAAACTCACTTTAAGCTAAGTTGATAGTTAAGTTAGCTTTTGAAAGTCTCTCAAATAATTTCTCCACCGCAGTAATATATGCTTTCCACATATTATTTCCTGTAACTAAATCATCAGTATAGGCATCTGTATCTTTTAATCCTTGAATCATGCTATTAATCATCCTTGGAAAAGTACCTGGTGCATTCTTCATCCCAAACGGAAGAACATTATATTCATATCACCCAGATGGGGTTACAAATGCTGAAATCTCTCTACCTCGATCCGTCAATGGAATAAACCAATAACCTTTTAACAAATTAATTTTTGTGAGGAATTTGTCTTGTCCAACTTTATCCACACAATCATCTACCCTAGGGATTGGATATGCATCAGTTTTTGTCACAGCATTCATCTTTCTGTAATCCATACAAAACCTAATACTATGGTCTGGCTTAGGCACCATAACACACGGTGAACTCCAATTCGAATTAGAATGTCTAATAATATCATTCTCTAACATATACTTAATTTCTTGTTCAGCAAGTTTACATTTTTCCCTGTTTATTCGATACGGATGTTGTTTTATGGGTTTTGCATCTCCAGCATCTACATCATGCTTAGCTACGGTGGTTCTTCTAGGGACGTCTGGAAATAAATCTCCATATTTAAAAATTAACTGTTTCATCTGCTCTCTCTGTCCTGGCTGTAAATGAGCTAATTTTTCATCAATATTTTCCAGAATTTTTGAATTTGGTAACCTGGCTGAAATAATGTTGGGTTTAAAATGAGCTTCAGATGAATCATCCATTAAGTTTTTATCAAGATCAGATTCATTATTGATCACAACAGTCATAGTAGCAGCTTCTCTCTCTTAGTACAGTTTTATCATATTTATATGACACAGCTGTGTGGTCTTTCTCTGAGCTGGGGTTTTTACCACGTAATCTACATCATTTACCCTAGATTTAATCTCATAAGGACCATGAAATTTGGCTTGTAATGGGGTTGTTTGCACTGGGAAAAGAACCAACACCTTATCTCCAGGTTTAAATGACCTCATCCTAGCTTCCTTATCATACCAAGTCTTCATCTTCTCTTAAGCTAATTTTAAAATTTCCTTGGCCAACCTACAAACTTTATACAATCTTTCTTTAAATTTCAAAACATAATCTAGCAAATTAGTGTGTACTTCTTCATTAATCCACTGTTCCTTCAACAAGGCCAAAGGTCCTCGAACTCTATGCCCAAACACAAGTTCAAAAGGACTGAAACCTAATGATTCCTGTCCTGCCTCCCTTACTGCAAAAAGTAGTAAATGTATACCTTCATCCCAGTCCTTTTCATTTTCCAAACAATATGTCCTAATCATAGTTTTTAGTGTAGAATGAAATCTCTCCAAGGCTCCTTGTGATTCTGGATGATAGGCTGATGAAATAATCTGTTTTGCTCCCAGTTTACAAACTATCTGCTGAAGCAACCCAGACATAAAATTTCTTCCTTGATCTTATTGTATTTCCTTAGGCAACCCAAAATAAGTAAGGCATTCTATAAGAGCCTTTGTCACAGTTTTGGCTGTTATATACCTAAGAGATACTGCTTCTGGAAACCTAGACACTGCGCACATAATAAATAAATATTGATGTCCAGTTTTAGTCGTTGGCAAAGGATCTACACAGTCTACAATGATTTTTGAGAATGGCTCACCTAATACTGGAATTGGTTGCAGTGGGGCCACTGGAGTAATCTGATTAGGTTTACCCACAAATTGACACACGTATGACATGTTCTACAAAACGACGCCACATCTTGTCTTAAGCTAGGCCAATAAAAATGTTCAGAAACTTTGTTCATAGTTTTCTTTACACCTAAATGACCACCCAAAGGAATACTATGAGCCATAGTTAAAATGTCATTTCGGTAAATTTTAGGAACTACTACCTAATGATTAACTTCCAGGAATTGTAGGCGATCTCCACTTTCTCATTAATACTCCCTTTTCAAAATAATATCCTACTGGCACTTTTTCAATTTCACTATCTGGAAGAGCTTGTTCTTTTAATTTAACTATCTCATGATCTCTACCCTGCTCTGCTATCATCTCCTTCCGAAACAAAGACAAATCTTCCTGGTCAGATTTACCACCAAAATCCTGATCAAATAATCTAGGTAAGAAAGTTTATGATACATCCTCAAAATTCTAATCTTGATTTGAACAATCATGGGTAACAACCTCATTGTTTACATCAGTCTTTTTAGCCTTAGCTCTGGTTAAAACACAGGAAGAATTTGTGTTAGAATTCTTCTGTGGATCCTCAGAATTTGAATTTATTGTCAAATGCACTTCAGGAAAAACTTGTCCACCTGCTAAATCATTCCCTAACAAAAGAGAAACATCATTCACAGCTAAACTGGATTGTAGTCCTACTTTATACTACTCAATATCCTTTCTGGGAGGTTTGTTAGTGTCATTGGGGAGGCTTTAAACTAGATTTGCGGAGGGATGGGAACCAGAGTGCCAGAGCTGACAGTGTGGCTGGGGTGAAAATAAATGATGTTAAAAGTTCAAGCAAATCCGCTAATAGAAAGGTTGTGAGTGGTGGTAAAAATCTTCTGAGGTGTATATATTTCAATGCTAGGAGTATTGCTGGGAAGGCGGATGAGTTGAGGGCGTGGATTGACACGTGGAATTATGACGTTATAGAAATTAGTGAAACTTGGCTACAGGAGGGTCAGGACTGGCAGCTTAATATTCCAGGGTTCCGATGTTTCAGATGTGATCGAGGCAGAGGAATGAAAGGTGGGGAGAGTAGCATTGCTTGTTAAGGAAAATATTACAGCAGTGCTCAGGCAGGACAGATTAGAGGGCTTGTCTACTGAGTCCTTATGGGTGGAGCTGAGAAACAGGAAAGGTATGACCACATTAGTGGGATTGTATTACAGACCACCCAATAGTCAACGAGAATTGGAAGAGCAAATCTGCAGAGGGATAGCAGGCAACTGCAGGAAACATAAAGTTGTGGTGGTAGGGGATTTTAATTTTCCATATATTGATTGGGACTCCCATACTGTTAGGGGTCTAGATGGTTTAGAGTTTGTAAAATGTGTTCAGGAAAGTTTTCTAAATCAATATATAGAGGGACCAACTAGAGGGATGCAATATTGGATCTCCTGTTAGGAAACAAGTTAGGACAAGTGACAGAAGTCTGTGTAGGGGAACACTTTGGTTCCAGTGATCATAACACCATTAGTTTCGACTTGATCATGGACAAGGATAGATCTGGTCCTAGGCTTGAGGTTCTGAACTGGAAGAAGACCAAATTTGAAGAAATGAGAAAGGATCTAAAAAACGTGGATTGGGACAGGTTGTTCTCTGGCAAGGATGTGATCGGTAGGTGGGAAGCCTTCAAAGGAGAAATTTTGAGAGTGCAGAATTTGTATGTTCCTGTCAGGATTAAAGGCGAAGTGAATAGGAATAAGGAACTTTGGTTCTCAAGGGATATTGCAACTCTGATAAAGAAGAAGAGGGAGTTGTATGACATGTATAGGAAGCAGGGAGTGAATAAGGTGCTTGAGGAGTATAAGAAGTGCAAGAAAATACTTAAGAAAGAAATCAGGAGGGCTAAAAGAAGACATGAGGTTGACTTGGCAGTCAAAGTGAAGGATAATCCAAAGAGCTTTTACAGGTATATTAAGAGCAAAAGGATTGTAAGGGATAAAATTGGTCCTCTTGAAGATCAGAGTGGTCGGCTATGTGCGGAACCAAAGGAAATGGGGGAGAACTTAAATAGGTTTTTTGCATTTGTATTTACTAAGGAAACTAGTATGAAGTCTATGGAATTAAGGGAAACAAGTAGTGAGATCATGGAAACTGTACAGATAAAAAAGTAGGAGGTCTTTGCTGTCTTGAGGAAAATTAAAGTGGATAAATCCCCGGGACCTGACAGAGTGTTCCCTCGGACCTTGAAGGAGACTAGTGTTGAAATTGCAGGGGCCCTGGCAGAAATATTTAAAATGTCACTGTCTACAGGTGAGGTACCAGAGGATTGGAGAGTGGCTCATGTTGTTCCGTTGTTTAAAAAAGGATCAAAAAGTAATCCGGGAAATTATAGGGCGGTAAGTTTAACGTCGGTAGTAGGTAAGTTATTGGAGGGAGTACTAAGAGACAGAATCTACAAGCATTTGGATAGACAGGGACTTATTAGGGAGAGTCAACATGGCTTTGTGCGTGGTAGGTCATGTTTGACCAATCTATTGGAGTTTTTCGAGGAGGTTACCAGGAAAATGGATGAAGGGAAGGCAGTGGATATTGTCTACATGGACTTCAGTAAGGCCTTTGACAAGGTCCCGCATGGGAGGTTAGTTAGGAAAATTCAGTCACTAGGTATACATGGAGAGGTGGTAAATTGGATTAGACATCGGCTCGATGGAAGAAGCCAGAGAGTGGCGGTAGAGAATTGTTTCTCTGAGTGGAGGCCTGTGACTAGTGATGTGCCACAGGGATCAGTGCTGGGTCCATTGTTATTTGTCATCTATCAATGATCTGGATGATAATGTGG
This sequence comes from Mobula hypostoma, assembly GCF_963921235.1. NCBI lineage: Eukaryota > Metazoa > Chordata > Chondrichthyes > Myliobatiformes > Myliobatidae > Mobula > Mobula hypostoma. The sequence goes on along the minus strand of NC_086106.1, from coordinate 54,658,344 downwards.
TAAGTTGGATCAGCAAATTTGCTGATGATACAAAGACTGGAGGTGTAGTAGACAGTGAGGAAGATTTTCAGAGCCTGCAGAGAGACTTGGACGAGCTGGAAAAATGGGCTGAAAAATGGCAGATGGAGCTTAATACAGACAAGTGTGAGGTATTGCACGTTGGAAGGACAAACCAAGGTAGAACATACAGGGTTAATGGTAAGGCACTGAGGAGTGCAGTGGAACAGAGGGATCTGGGAATACAGATACAAAATTCCCTAAAATTGGTGTCACAGGTAGATAGGGTCGTAAAGAGAGCTTTTGGTACATTGGGCTTTATTAATCAAAGTATTGAGTATAAGAGCTGGAATGTTATGATGAGGTTGTATAAGGCATTGGTGAGGCCGAATCTGGAGTATTGTGTTCAGTTTTGGTCACCAAATTACAGGAAGGATATAAATAAGGTTGAAAGAGTGCAGAGAAGGTTTACAAGGATGTTGCTGGGACTTGAGAAACTCAGTTACAAAGAAAGGTTGAATAGATTAGGACTTTATTCCCTGGAGCGTAGAAGAATGAGGAGAGATTTGATAGAGGTATATAAAATTATGCTGGGTATAGATAGAATGAATGCAAGCAGGCTTTTTCCACTGAGGGAAGGTGAGAAAAAAACCAGAGGACATGGGTTAAGGGTGAGGGGGGAAAAGTTTAAAGGGAACATTAGGGGGGGGCTTCTTCACACTGAGAGTGGTGGGAGTATGGAATGAGCTGCCAGACGAGGTGGTAAATGCAGGTTCTTTTTTAACATTTAAGAATAAATTGGACAGATAAATGGATGGGAGGTGTATGGAGGGATATGGTCTGTGTGCAGGTCAGTGGGACTAGGCAGAAAATGGTTCGGCACAGTCAAGAAGGGCCAAAGGGCCTGTTTCTGTGCTGTAGTTTCTATGGTTTCTATGGTTTAACAACCCCTGTAACTAATCCTGACCTTCAATTTACTCTATGTAAATGTACTGCCATAAGGGCACTCCCAACCCCTCTTATATAATTTACTTCACCCATGTCAGACTCATCACTAAACATTAGCACACTGTCTAACATTACTGATTGAGAAGCTCCAGTATCCCTAAGTATCCTTATTGGTACTGAATTGGATCATTTTTTTAAGGATACAAATCCTTCTGTTATAAAAGTTTCATATCCCTTCTTAGCTTGGTCAGACTCTGACACATCTTCATTAGTATTCTCTGAACTCTGTGGCTTTACAGGTTTTTCAATATGCTGCACACAAGCATCTGGGACTACTTCTTTCTCTGTCCTTATCAGTCGAAAGCAATTAGCTACTACCTGTCCTGGTTTCTTCCAATAATTAAAAATAATACCAAAATGTCTTTCCTTCACATGTTTCCCTTCATCCTTACTTTTCTCATTAACTTCAGATTTAATTTCTGGTTTATCTGGACTCTGTGCTATTTTACCTTTAAAAAATTTTACCTGGAGAAAATTTATTCTTGTGAATTAAAACATACTCATCAGCTAATTTAGCAATCTCCTGCAATGTAGCAGTGTCCCATTCATTTAGGTATGTTCTCACTTCAACAGGAATGCTTCTTTTAAATTCCTCCTGCAAAATCAGCTCCTTTAATTTATTATACTCCCCATTCACATTTTTAGAGGAAACCCATCTCTCAAAACACACAGATTTCTCATGGGCAAATTCCACATAGGTTTTTTCCACCGATTTGTTCAAACTTCTGAATCTTTCTCTATACGCTTCCAGAACCATCTCATATGCCTTTAATATATTCTGCTTAACAATATCATAATCGAGTGCTTGCTCAGCATTTAAAGCTGTATAAACTTGTTGTGCCTTGCCTTTAATTACACTTTGTAACATTACTGGCCATTGGTCTTTCGGCCACTTTAAACTCAGAGCAACAATTTCAAAATGCTGGAAATATTTGTCCACTTCAGCTCCATTAAATGGAGGAGCCAAAATAACCTCACGACTAGCAATATACTGTTTCATAGAACCAGAAGACTGATTCCCGGCCTTTAATTTCTGCATCTTTAGCTCAAATTTCCTCTGGATTTCAGCTTCTCTTTCTGCAAATTCCCTTTTTTTTATGGGCCTCTCTTTCTTCAAATTCCCTTATTTTATTAGCCTCTCTTTCGGCCATTTCCGCTTGAAATTTTTCAAACTTTAACTGTTCAAGATGTAACTGCATTTCCAGATTACTCATTGGAAACTTATCTAACACCTCCTCATCAAACAATATCAAAGTAATATAATGCTCAACGATTTTTCTTTGTATGAAAGCCTTGGTGGAATTTTTCGTAATTCCTTTAATATCCAATTTCCTTGCAATCTCCAATACCTCAGGTTTTCTCGCATTCTCTAAAGACCCCGAGTTAGGCGTGTCCATAAAACCATCAATATCCATTGTTGCCGAATACCACTCACACGCCAATCAAACTAAAAAAAATCGGGAATTACCCTTTTCCAAATAAAAATGGCAATTACCTGCACTTAAACTCAAAATTGGAACATCCCGGACGAGCCCCCACAGATTATGTTATGTAACCGGCAACAATGAATATCAATCGACATACATCAAAGTTGCTTGAATTTCCAGCATCTGCAGAATTCCTGTTGTTTGTGAATATCAATCGAGACAGGTTATATAAAAACAACCAAATATTTATTAAACACGTATAAACGATAAAAAAACAAATGAAAACTTTAACCAGAAGTTAACCATTTTGCAGCCGTTCAACAAATCGTCACTTGGCACTGGTTCTTAAAGCGTTAAATGTAAAAACAATTCTTAAAGCGATAAACTCAGATATAGTTCTTAAAATGGTAAATTCGAAAGTCCAACAGATTTATATGTTCAATTGTGAGAGACTTCTCTGGAGAAGGATTTCTTCATAGACTCGACTTTCCTGCTGGTTCTCTCCAAAGGACTCCCGATGCAGTAAATAAACAGTTTAAAACAACTGACCTTAAATTCTTCCAGAGAGAGCAAACCTTTGACTGAACTCTTTGCTCTTTTGGCAAGAGTTATCTGCAATGCAGGTCGCTACTCCTTCAAGGAAGACTCAGTAAAGTCGATCCTTTGTTAAACTGCCGAATGATGCCGACTCCTCTCAATCCTTCAGTCCTGTACTTCGATAAAGTCTTCACTCTTCCTTCTACTGCTGGAATAGGGAAAATCAGCGCATCTAGCAAAAATTTCCAGTCCAATAATATTGTATCTTGCAACAGAACGCACAACCGTTTCAAAAATGAAACTGCGTCACAAAAACAAACAGGCAACAGAAATGGAAACACAGACGCACGTTCTACCTGGAAATCTAAAAACTAAAAAGTAACTGCGTCATCTGGGATCTTCCCTTTATATACCCGTGGTGCACATGTCATCACGTGACCTCACATCGGCAGGAAAATTACATCAGGAGACCTCCAAAAGACCATTACATCATTCTCACAAAAAAAACACACAGATCTCCTTGAGGCATGTAACTATATATATATATAACAAGGAGTGGCTAGTAAATAGACAATTAGTTTTAGTTCTTCTGTTAAAAACAGTGTTTTTTCATCGGGCAGTAAGTCAACGGGATAATGGCCTCGATTTTTTTTTCATTACAGATTACAATGTTTAGGTTTAATTTTATTGATTTGACATCTCTGGAGATTGTTTTTGCATTCCCTAATTTATTTTTAATGATTAAGTATAAGCATCTTTTTTTTCTTTCTCTGTAGGGCTTTCTTGTCTTAGGGCCATGTGTTTTTTTTTGTAAAAGGGAGGGGGGAATTAAGAAAAACTTTTAAAATCACTATTTAAATTGAGCAGCTCACAGAGTTCTGTTTCATTTTTTCTTTTTCTATGGGGATGCATTCCGGCTTATTTCTTCTTTTTGCCAGATTTTTACCTTTTGGGATGGTGGGAGGATCGGCGGTAGTTTTGAATTATAGATTTTATTGTAGGATTAATTTCACTTTTTCCAGTTTTTTTCTCTTCTTGTATTTTTTCCCATTACGGATTTCTGGAGCATGCATGTTTTCTATATGGTTATACTCATTACCACCATGTTTGATTAACCCACGTTGGTATGCGTGTATTTTCGTGTTTAAAAAAATATTTTATGGTAGTTAAACAAATAAGCATTATTAGTTGGAATGTACATGGCTGGAATCACCCTATTAAGCGAAAGAAGACTTTTTAAATTATTAATCAATTCCAGCCCGATGTAATTTTTTGCTCAAAAACGCATATCAGAACGGGCGATCAAAATAGATATTTTAAAACATGGAAGGGCCTTCAATATCATGCCACTTGTTAAAATAAAACAAAGGGAGTATCTATTTTTATTAAATCTACTATTTTATTTATCCAAGAAGACATCGTGTCAGATATTAATGGTAGATTTTTAATTGTCAAAGGAACAATTTTTCATAAAAAAATTCGAGAATTGATTATTTTATAGTTGATTTCTGATTTTTGTCCAAAGTCCAGAAATGTGTATATGATGCTATCGTAGTCTCGGATCATGCACCTTTAAGCTTAACTTTTGAATTGAATGATGTTGGTATTGTGAACTTGCCTTGGTGTTTTCCAGAAAATTTATTACAAAGTTTGGACTTTGTCAAATTTATTGAGACTCAGATGAAAGATATATGGGATATGTGTATACATATATATATAGGCATCCGTTAGACTCATGAGAACATAGATTTGTGCCTTGGAAGTTTTCCAGGGTGCAGGCCTGGGCAAGGTTGTTTGGAAGTCCAGCAGTTGCCCATGCTGCAAGTCTCCCCTCTCCTCACCACTGATGTTGTCCAAGGGAAGGGCATTAGGACCCATACAGCTTGGCACCGGTGTCATCGCAGAGCAATGTGTGGTTAAGTGCCTTGCTCAAGGACGCACACGCTGCCTCAGCCAAGGCTCGAACTAGCGACCTTCAAATCACTAGACGAATGGCTTAACCACTTGGCCATGTGCCAACACACGGGTGGCGTGTCGAAATTGATTACATGGGAAATATTTAAAGCATATTTGTGAGGTCAGATAATCTCCTATTTGGCGAAGCTTAAGAAACAGACAAAAATAGAGTTAGATTTTTAAAAATGGAGGGGAATGTGCAGTCAACATTTCGGGTTGAAATCCTTCAACAGGTCTGGAAAATTAGGGTCAGAGGCCAGAATAAAAATAAGGACTCTAACTGCCGAAGTTTCCTCTCCTGCAAGAATAATAGATATTATGAATGAACAGACTGCTCGCCAACAGATTCTGTAAAGTGACAGGTGGGAGATCGTTTATATATTGGAACAGAAATTCGCTTCACCACCCACAGCGCTCTCCATCATGAACAGGGTCCCGCCTGATAGTGGAGAGATTAGATAGGAAAAAGATGGGTCAAAACAATCAGGAATGTATGCCTGTGATTCGGGATCTATCGGCAGCCTCGGATAAGTATTGAAAAGTTAAATGAGTTTGTTTCATTCCGGGTGCTGGTTAGTCGTTGCATCGGTCTACCTCCCATCCCTTGACGGATTGCCAGTTTGAAGACATTGATGCCCAGTTCAGAAAAACACAATCCACTTCCCACCACATCTTCTTTGACACCGAGCAGAATACTTGGAGTATTGTGTGATGTTCTGTTGCCCTATGATAGGAAGGATGTGGAGATTGTGGAAAGGTGCGGTAGAGGTTTAGCAGACATCTAAAGGGTATGAGCTATAAAGGAATATTGGACAAATGTGGTTGTTCTCGAGAGCGTTGGAGGCGGAAGGGAGTCTAGCAGGTATTTTTAAATTGTAAGAGGCATAAATGGCATAGACAGTTATAATCTGCTCCCCAGGGTAGAAATGCCCACTACCTGTAATGCGAAGTTATAGTGTACTTGTCGGTCGAAAGCCATTTCTGCCATGCAGGTCATCAAATGGCCCGTTCAAAAGATGCAGCAGCCCTTTCTTATTGAGTGCCACGGCACCAGTGTCTTGTTCCAGTTGCCTCAGGGGTATAATAGTACGTGCGAGAGACTGGCTGGCTCCCTTTGTCTCTGGGGCTCATCTTCACTGTGATTGCGACCAGTGCTGAGGACCATTGGGAAAGTGCTGCAGATGTAGGAGAGGCCAGATGCACACTGAGCTAAGTATCTATTGAATGTTTGGTTTTGTAGTAATGCAACTTGGGGAGACATAATTAAGTGTTGAAGTGTTTTGAATGTTTGGTATCGTAGTTTTTGTAACTTGGGGTGACTCAGATGTTGGGTCGAATGTTTTACTGTTTGTGTTTATTCGTAATAATAACAGGGTTGTTGTGGTGGGAGATTTTAATTTCCCAAATATTGATTAGCATCTCCCTAGAGCGAGGGCTTTAGATGGGGTGGAGTTAGTTCGGTGTGTTCAGAAAGGTTTCTTGACGCAGTATGTATATAAGCCTACAAGAAGAGAGGCTGTACTTGTTCTGGAATTGGGAAATGAACCCGGTCAGATGTCGTATCTCTCAGTGGGAGAGTATTTTGAAGATAGTGATCACAATTCTGTCTCCTCTACCCTACTATTGGAGAGGGATAGGAACAGACAAGTTAGGAAAGCGTTTAATTGGAGTAGGGGAAATATGAGGCTCTCAGGCAGGAACTTAGAAGCATAAATTGAGAACAGATGTTCTCAGGGAATTGTACGGAAGAAATGTGGAAAATGTTCATGGGATAGGGCGTGGAGCTCTGAATAGGAATATTCCAATGAGACAGGGAAAGGATGATAGGGTACAGGATCCGTGGTGTACAAAGGCTGTTGTAAATTTAGTCAAGACGAAAAGAAAAGCTAATGAAAGGTAATGATAGAGATCTAGAAGATTATAAGGCTAGCAGGAAGGAGCTTAAGAAAGAAATTAGGAGAGCCAGCAGGGGCTACGAGAAGGCCTTGGCGTACAGGATTAAGAAAACCCCAACTGATTCTACAACCATGTGAAGAGCAAGAGGATAAGGCATGAGAGAATATGACAATTGAAATGAGACAGTGGAAATGTGCGCATGGAAACAGAGGACATAGCAGAGATACATAATAAATACTTTGCTTCACTATTGACTATGGAAAAGGATCTTGGCGATTCTAGGGATGGCTTACAGTGGACTTGAAAAGCTTGAGCGTGTACATATTAAGAAAGAGGATGTGCTGGAGCTTTTGTAAAGCATCAAGTTGGCTAAGTCTCCGGGACCGAATGAGATGTACCCCAGTCTATTGTGGGAGGCGAGGGAGGAGTTTGCTGAAATTCTGGCGATGATCTTTGCAACACCATTGAGGAGAGGAGACTTCCCGGAGGATTGGAGGGTTGTGGATGTTGTTCCCATATTCAGGAAAGGGAGTAGAGATAGCCCAGGAAATTATTGACCAGTGGGTCTTACTTCAGTGGTGGTTAAGTTGATGGAAAAGATCCTGAGAGGGAGGATTCATGAACATTTGGAGAGGCATAATATGATTAGAAATAGTCAGCATCGTTTAGTCAAGGGCAGGTCATGCCTTCTGAGACTGACTGAATTTTTGAGGATGTGTCTAAACATATTGATGAAGGGAAAGCAGTAGATGCAGTGTATACGAACTCCAGCAAGGCATTTGATAAGGTACCCCATGCAAGGCTTATTGAGAAAGTAAGGAGGCATGGGATCTAAGGAGACACTGCTTTGTGGATCCAGAACTGGCTTGCCCACAAAAGGCAATGACTGGTTGTAGACGTGTCATATTCTGCATGGAGGTCAGTGACCAGTCGTGTGCCTCAGGGATCTGTTCTGGGACCCGTACTCTTCAGGATTTTTGTAAATGACCTGGATGAGGAAGTGAAGGAATGGGTTAGTATGTTTGCTAATGACACAATGGTTGGAGGTGTTGTGGATAGTATGGAGGGCTGTCAGAGTTTGCAGCGGGTGATTGATTGGATGCAAAACTGGGTTGAGAAGTGGCAGATAGAGTTGTATCCGGATAAGTGTGAAGTGGTTCATTTTGGTAGGTCAAATATGAGGGCAGAATATAGTATTAATAGTAAGACTCTTGGCAGTGTGGAGGATCAGAGGGATCGTGGGTCTGAGTCCATAAGACACTCAAAGCTGCTGCGCAGGTTGATTCTGTGGTTAAGAAGGCATGCGGTGCATTGGCCTTCATCAATCGTGGAATTGAGTTTTGGATCCGAGAGGTAATGTTGCAGCTATTTAGGACCCTGGTCAGACCCCACTTGGAGTACTGTGCTCATTTCTGGTAGCCTCACTACAGGAAGGAAGTGGAAACCAAAGAAAAGGTGCTGAGGAGATTGCCTTGATTGGGAAGTATGACTTATGAGAATAGGTTGAGTGAACTTGGCCTTTTGTCCTTGGAGTGACGGAGGATGAGAGGTGACCTGGTATAGGTGTACAATATGATGAGAGGCATTGATTGTGTGGACAGTCAGAGGCTTTTTCCCAGGGCTGAAATAGCTAACACGAGAGGGCACAGTTTTAAGGTGCTTGGGAGTAGGTACAGAGGGGATATCAGGGGTAAGTTTTTTACGCAAACAGTGGTGAATGCGTGGAATGGGCTGCCCGTGACGGTGGGGAGGCAGATGCGATATGGTCTTAAAAATACTCCTGGATAGGTACATGGAGCTTTGAAAATAGAGGGCTATGGATACCCCTAGGTAATTTCTAAAGTAAGGACATGTTCAGCACAGCATTGTGGGCCGAAGGGCCTGTATTGTGCTGTAGGTTTCCTATGTAATCAGTGTCTTCTGTTTCACTTACCAAACCCGTGAGCCTGCTTCCTCGTAGCACACCAGACGCTATGCCTTTATTGTTGGGGTTTAGGGGATGAAGTTTAAATTGTGTAGAAATTTTAGGTACGTGGAATGGAACAACGCAGAAGACAGATTTCAGAATCCACAACTAATTCTTTTTTTCATTGCAGTCTACCATGAAACCGCAAAAGCTGTGAAATGTGTTACTATTTTTCCCGTCGCATTGCACAACTTGGTAAATAAGGAATCCTCGCAGAGCACCGATACTTAGATCAGAATACATAATTTAACAACCACACATTTTCCCTTGCGCAATTTCACGTTACTGACCATTCTAGCTAAAAGTGGTATGTAATTCTATGTTCAAATTGCCTTGAACTACAGGCCTACTTCATTGTTCAACTTTCCTTCCAAACTTGAACAGATCCTGAACTCTAACACTCTTCATCCCCTTGAACACGTATCCCTCCCACATTCCTGTCTGTTTGTGATTTTGCTCCCCCTCTGATTACAAGTGATTCATGGCATCAGCTTCACCACCGTCTTCGTAAGTTCTGATACCAGAATGATGGTGAGCTCTTCTTTCCCAACATTTGCCTCTGTACCTACAGTTTTGGTCAGGAATCTGTATATCAGGCTGAGGGCACATTGTTTCTCCGCAGATGAATATAGAAATCATGATCTATCCATACCACTCCATTCCTGCCTCTTCCATCTCCAGTCTAATCCACTTCCAAACAAACACTATACACTTTACGTGTTCTTCTAGCCTATCCGCTTCTGCAATTGTAGTACTGCATTCACTAAAACAATCTCAATATTATCAAACGTAATGACAATGGTGAGACTGTGGTATGGAGAATTGCCTTCTAACTCACAGAAACTGCACATTAGCAATCAGAAACTTCATCGTGCCACTCATGGACTGTACACATATCTGAGTATCAGGCAATTGTCTTTCAAACTATCTTGACCACACTTCCTCTGCTGGTCAGGCTTCCAGAATTTCTACACTAGGAATATATCAGCCTCTCACAGTGAGCAGTTACCGAACATTCACAGGTGTAAGACTCAAGTCAGAACTCCTGTTTCAGCCTTCACTTGCCCACATAATACTTCCTTCACTTTCTCGTTATTCTTTCCATTGCCCTGTTCTTCTAACTTGCACCAACAACAGCTTGGATGCTTTCTGCCATTTTAACAGTTAATGCAATGGCCACATTCCTCCAACCACCAGGTTTGATTCAGACTCTATCTGTGTGGAATTTGTACGTACTACCTATGACATGGTCCTGAATTACCCTTATGAACTGTGCTCAATTACCCCTATGAACTGTGCTTTTGGAAAAGAGAGAGAGAGAGAGAGAGAGAGTTACTTAACACCGACATGTTGTTTTGAAAGAGGGGGAGAGAGAGAGAGAGAGAGAGAGACGAAGACTGCTCACAGGTTGTTTATACTTTCTTCAAGGACACTTGCCTGCTTGCATTTCTTACACACAGAGAGGAAGGAGGTGTTATTTGAATGACAGCTGGTATCCAGTACGATGAGATAAATTGGAGGTCAGATGATATAGACCTCAGACACATGCTTTGGACACTGAATGAGCCTTGTCATGCCTGCAGAAAAAGTGGGTTTTTGGAGGATCGATCAGGCAGATCGATCAGTGGCTCTTGCAGTGAAAAGAAAAGGCTGGTGGGGAGCTGTCCATGTGTCCCCCCTTGCCTGGGTGATAGCTCCACCACAGAAAACTGGCCCCTTTTGTTGTGGTCACAGTAGGTAACTTTTAAAGGATTTCGGAGGACAACAAGAAGATTGACGGGGTCAGCTCAAATGAAGGCTCAAATCTCTCCCTCTCTCTCTCTCTCCCTCTCTCTCTCCATCTCTACTCAACACAATACCACCAAATGAACTGAACTGAACTCTACTCATTGTTGTAAGACTGCATCTTTTTACCCCTAGACTTAAAGAAGCTTGGTTTTTCACATATATTTCCACACTTACTGATTTACTTACTTATATATATATAACCATTGCTAACCTGTTTGATTTATCTACATTTATATTACTGTATTGCGTAGTTACCAATAAATATTATTAGTTAATAGCAATACTGGATTCCAAAGTGATTTCCATCTCTGCTGGTTCTTTATTCCCGTCACGGGGAACATGACATACCTCTGACCACATAAGTTTCCTTCAGCTTCTCTAGATTTTTCCTTCATCTCTAAGTTGGCAAGTTTGATATGTTAATTGACTTCTGTAAATTATTGTTAGCATGTGAAGATAAAAGGCAAATCGTGAAGGCAGCTTGTGAGCTCATGCTTTTTAATAATACTCTCTCTGGAATATAGAAAATAAATGTCACACCGAAAATAAGCAGATTAATATAAGAGCCTGGATAGACCCAATGGGATTGACAAATTCCCTTATCTTCTAGCATACCAATTAAACACAATGGAAAACACTCCATAATTTTCACCAAGTTTCATTGCATTCCAGCACCATTGATTTCTCTCTGCCCTCAGCACCTTTCAGTATCCCAGACTGACCACTACCTCCATGAGTTACAGTCAACTACCTCACCCCCTTCCACGTTTCTCTTTAATTCAATGTGACCTTCTTTACTTTGGTCCCCTATGATCAAAGATGTTCCCATTCATTCCTCCTCTTCAACCAGGCCGATTTTACAAATTGCAACACCTTTCTTTTCTCACTTTTTGATGTAGGCTTATGCAAAACTCTCAACTACAAGTAAACTTTCAGTTTCTCTGACACTGAAGTGCTCAGGACAGGGTAATATACAAAGCTGAATTATAGGTATGGTAGAAGTAATGGGACAGCCAAATGCCCATTCCCGGTAGGATACCAGCTTTTTCCCAAAACTACGGAAGAGCTAGACTTGCGATACAGCAGCTCAAACTACTGCAACAGTCAACTCAGCAGAAGGGGTTTCACTTTAGATTGTCAAACAATTAAACTCAAAAGAATTCCACGATAGTCGTTCTTGCGGTTATTGTTCTTTTAAATCAAATTATCCCCATAAAATTAACAGGGTAATACATATATTACATATTTAACTTGTTGTTTTAAAAGCCCTCATGGAACATTGTGGTGATATCACGTGTCACGTGTAAGAATGTTATTGGACAGAGTTTGGAGCATACGCAGAAATGACAGCATGATCTCAAAACTGTATGGTGAAAACATGCTTGCTGTTTGCTGTTGAAAATAGAAGATCTAGTTTTAATTCTTCCAGAATATGATTTGTTCTTTGTAACCCACGGTACGTATAAAGAACACAACATGGTGTCAGAAGTCAGTCTGGAAGAATAATTCGTTTCCCTAACACGGGAGAAACGAAGATAATCAAAAAAAAAGAGCGCAAACGTTTTCATTGCTTGCTAATAGCCATAGAAGTTTTGCAACCCCCATCGATGCTTCAGCTAACTCGAAACATAGCTAAAAACTGGAAAAGATTTAAACAGCGTATTCAAATTTATTTATCGGCGATCGTAGCAAATGAAAAATCGGAAGAAACGAAAGCTGCAATTCTACTCCACGTAATAGGGGATGATGCAATTGAGGTATATAACAATTTTACTTTTGAAAATGGAGATAATTCTAATCTAAAAGCGATAAGGGACAATTTGGAGGAATTTTGTATACTGAAGCGCTATGTGACGTATGAACGGTACAATTATTTCAAATGTCGGCAGAGACCTGGTCAAATGATTGATCAATTTGTTACAGAGTTGAGAAACCACAGTAAAAGATGCAAGTTTGTAGAGCTGACAGACTCTCTCATTAAAGACAGAATTGTTTGTGGCATTCGGGATAATGGTCTGAGAGAAAGGATGCTAAGAGAACAGGACATGGGAAAAGCTGTGATGCTTTGCAAAGATGATGAGACCATGATGTCGCAGGCTAATGATCTTTTTTTATCGAGAACAGCTGCATAGACGCTGTAAAGCGCGAACATACGAGAAAAAAATAATGAAGAAACGACGAAACTGACAGAGAGCAAGACGTCATCTGAAAGAAATAAAAACTTTCTGATTGCTGTGGGCGGCAGCACCGACCTAAAAAGTATCCAGCATAACGGAAAATGTGCAATAACTGTGGTAAGAGTAATTATTTTTCACGCTGTTGAAGAAGTAGAAAGGAAATATAACATATAAATTCAGTGCTCAGTAATGAACGTGAGGAGTTTTATATAGATTGACATAAGCGGGCGCTGGTGGCGGACGCAAATGCGAGGCACAGATATTAACATACTAGGGACCAGACTAGGAGTGTCAAGAAGGCAAGGGAAGTTGGGAGGAAATGATGTTGGACATGGACACAGACCCTGGACAAGGACACTGGGCCTGGGCTAGGACTTGGACTGGGAGCGTAGGACCTGGACGAGGAGCTTGGAACAAGGAGCCTGGACTAGGATTCCGAGCTAGAGACTGGACAGGGATCCGGAAAATGGGTCTTGACTCGGGCTCGGAATCTGGATCCAAGTGAGGACTCAGGACTAGGAACAGATGAGACACAAAGATAGTTCATGGAATACGAAGCCTTGATGTGGACTGGACAAGGCTCTAGGACAAGGCTTGGACAAGTAGAGGTTCTTGGGTGTGATGAGAGACGTCAGGACGGGATGAGGAATTCCCAGCATAGGACGAGGTATTCCAGCACTGGGCTGGGCGTGGAACTCCGGATTCGGCTGGGCTCGGCTCTTGACTCTTGGACTGGACGAGATACTCCTGACCTGACGTGGCTCCAGGACCCGGCTTGGCTCAGCCCTTGTGTACTTGGCTGGGTTCGGCCCTTGGACCGGGCTTGGCTGGGCTCGACCCTTGGACGGGGCTTGACTGGGCTTGGCTGGGCTCTTGGAGGGGCTCCTTCTTGGGTCTTGGAGCCACCGGAACCCTTCTAGGACACAGGGCCATGATGCTTTCCAGGATGCAGGGCCAAGCTCCTTTCTTGAATGCAGGGGCTGGGATGCTTTTCAGGACGCAGGGCCAGACCCTTTTTAGGACGCAAGGCAGGGGTGGCTGCCGAGGGAACTTGCCGTGTAATGTGCCATGGTAACGGCCAAGGGAACTTGCTGTGGTAATCGCCAAGGGAACTTGCCATGGTAACCACCGAGGGAACTTGCCGTGGTAAATGCAGAGGTAACTTGCCGTGATAACTGCCCAGGAACTTGCTGTGGTAAATGCCGAGGTAACTGCCATGGCAACTGTCAGGGATACAGAAGGAAGGGAAGGGAAGAGAACAGTCCAGCAGCCAGAGGCTGAATCTTGAAACTACTTATGAAGTCAGCCCAAACGAGAATCAGCTGCCTCAACAGAAACTCGGGAAAACCGGAAAACCTGGAATAGAGAACGATGGACCGGACCATGAACCGGAATGCGTACTTCACAGGCTGGACCATGACATAGATGTGCTTTGTGAAAACAAATAAAATAAGAATGACTGGACTATTTCTTTGCAATGAATCAAAACAATATTCTGTTCACATTGGATACTGGAGCACAAGTAAATGTTCTTGCAGAATCTGAGTTTAATGCATTAAAGCCAAGACCAAAGTTACATCAGCCAAATATAAAAGTGACTGTTTACTCAGATGCAGACATTCCAGTTAAAGAAATATGTGTGTCAAAAGTATCACACAAAAATATGGTGCACACACTTTCATTTGTGGTCGTGCCTAAGAATGTATAGTCAATATTGGGTTTACCTGCTTGTGAGATACTAACTTTGGTGAAAAGAGTTATGTCCTAGACAGTGACACAGAGTCAGAATATAGTGACCTGATGAAAGAGTATGAGGACTTGTTCAAAAGGCTTGGTTGTCTTCCAGGAGAGCACACGACTAAAATTGACAACACAGTGCCACCCATAATACATCTATGTAGAAAAGTACCTTTTGCATTACGTGATCAACTGAAAACAGAGCTTGACAGAATGGAACGGTTTGGATTCATACAAACAATTGATGAACCGACTGAATGGGTCAATTCGCTTGTTATTGTTGATAAGAAAAATGGAAAACTGAGGATTTGCTTGCATTCAAGAGCCTTGACTCGAGCCATTAAAAGAGAGCATTTGAAATGGCCTACTTGTGAGGAAATTATATCACAGTTTGCTAATGCAAAGTACTTTAGTAAATTAGATGCATCCTCTGGATTCCGGCAACTTAAACTAGATGAACGGAGTTCAAAGTTGTGTACCCTTAACACTCCTTTTACCAGATACCGTTTTCTTAGGCTTCCATTTGGACTTGCATCAGCCCCTGAAATGTACCATTAAACTATTCACTTGCTATATGAGCACATTGAGGGTGTGGGATACTTCCATGGACGATATTATTGTTTGGGGATCATCTGAACAAGAGCATGACGCCAGACTTCGACATGCCTTAGAGGCAACACGTAAGGCAAAACCTTCAGTTGAATAAAGGCAAATGTCAGCTAGGAGTGACTGAACTTACATTTGTGGGTGATATCATCAGCAAAGAGGGTGTGCGTCCTGATCTATTGAAGGTTTCCGCTTTTGAGAAAATGCAGAGACCGCAATGTAAAAAAGATGTTCAAAGTTTTATGGGAAATTCATACCCAATCTTTCGGAACAACTTGCTCCATTGAGGCAGCTAACAGAGAAAAAAAAACGAGTGGAGCTGGAATCATGAACAGGAGAAGGCATGGCAAAATCTCAACAAAGTGCTTACCAAGGAACCTGTGCTTAGAGACAATATTACTCCAGAAACATGATCAGGAATGGCCACCTGTGTTGCACGGGGCAACTATGGAGAACCCAAGTGCAGGACCCCGGCACGTCGACTGAGTTGGGGCTGCTGGCGTAGATGTGAACGTAGAACAACAAACCAGAGGAATCTTGACAAGGAGATGGGATCTACAGGAACTATCTTAAAACTAGAGTAGAACTTGGAACTAAACTGAGAACTAACGGTACTAAGTGGACGAGAGAATGAAGTATCACACAAAAATAGACCGACAAGCTGGCAACCTGTGTAGTGATGCCGTCGTAATTATTTCATAGCCAAAGATGCAAACTAGGTGTACCGTAATTCAGTAAACTAGCAGCAATTGGAAATCTAATGGCTGAAATTAGGGCATAATCATGGAGAAAGGAGCAACCAAATGGAACGATGACAGTACCCCTTCCTCAATGGGAGCCTCCCGGTGATCCCCCAGGCTTGTCTGGGTGGTCCCGATGGAAATCCCGGATGAGAGAAGGGTCCAGAATATAGGAGCGGGGAATCCAGGGAATTTCCTCCAGGTCGTACCCCTCCCAGTCAACCAGGTACTGGAGACCCCTGCACTGATGGCGGACATTCAATAACCACCGGACGGTGTACGCCTGTTGGTCATCGATGATCCGGGGGGGGGTGGTGGAGGGGCTTCGGTCGGAGGGCACAATGGACTGACAGAAATTGGTTTTAACTGGGAGACGTGAAATGCAGGATGGATCCGCATAGACGTAGGTAGTTTGAGCTGGATTGCCGTGGGGTTGATAATGCTCTTAATCTCGAAAGGTCCCAGGAAGCAGGGGGGCCAGCTTCTTGGGCTGGTTCTTCAGAGGAATGTCTCTTCAAAAGAGTCAGAGTCCAATCGATTCTGGGGTGGCAGGCAAAACGAGAAGCGTGCCCCCACCGGAGAACCTGCGATCAGACAGGATCAGGTACAAAGAGGTGATTGGGAGATCCGATGCCTGGGTCAGGTTGAATCCGTTGGACCTTTTTGACTCTGGACTCGATCTCCCAGGTGAGGGCAGCCACTACGCAGGATGATGGAAGGATGGTCTCGTGGTTGGGGAGGTCCTCCACGGAAACGTATTGACGGGAGAGAGCATCGGGCTTCCCATTCTTGGACCCTGGACAATAGGTGAGGGTAAACCTGAACTGGCCAAAAATTAATGCCCAACCAGCCTGGCGAGAATTCAGGCGTTTGGTGGTCTGGATATATTCAAGGTTCTTATGGTCTGTCCAGATGATGAACGGATGTTCTGTTCCCTCCAACCAGTGTCTCCATTCTTCCAATGCCAGTTTGACCACCAGTAGCTCCTGGTTCCCCACGTCGTAATTTCGTTCAGCAGGAGACAGTCAGAGAGAGAAGGCACAGGGATGTAGTTCCTGATCCGGGCCCGAACGTTGGTACAGTACCACCCCCACCCCGGAGTCGGAGACGTCAACCTCCACAATGAATTGACAGGAGGGGTCCGGTTGAATCAGAACGGGAGCAGACTTGACACTCCTCTTTAGTTCCGCCAATGCTGAGTCCGCCTCGGCGTTCCAAAGGAAAGGTGTAGCAGGTGAGGTAAGTCGGGTCAGGGGAGCCGCCACCTGACTGTAGTTTCTGATGAACCGGTGATAGAAGTTCGCAAACCCCAAGAACCATTGGAGTTGCTTGCGGTCTGTGGGTTTGGGCCACTCCGCCACAGCCCGGATCTTCTCGGGATCAGCTCTCACCTGTCCGCTCTCGATGATATAACCTAGGAAGCTGACCGAGGGGACGTGGAATTCGCACTTCTCCGCCTTCACAAATAATTTATTCTCCCCCAGCCTCTGCAGGACTTGACGGACATGAACGCGTTGCTGGGACTGCTGGAAAAGATTAGGATGTCATGCAGGTAGACAAACACAAAGCAGTTAATAAAGTCTCTTAGTACATCGTTAATCAAGGCTTGAAAAACTGCAGGGGCATTGGTGAGGCCAAAGGGCTCGAACTGGCCTAAAGGGGTATTGAATGCCGTCTTCCACTCGCTCCCCCTCCCTTATTCGGACCAGATGGTTGGCGCTTCGTAGGTCCAACTTCGAGAAGATGGTGGCTCCGTGAAGTAGTTTGAATGCAGAACTTATCAGAGGCACTGGGTACTTGTTCTTTATGGTTATACGATTTAGTACTCGGTGGTTGATGCAGGGACGTAGTGAACCATCCTTCTTCCCCACAAAGAAGAACCCTGCACCCACCGGGGAGGATGAGGGTCGGATGATGCCCGCCGCGAGAGATTCACTGATGTAACCCTCTATTGCTTCCCTCTCTGGCCGGGACAAGTTATACAGCCGACTGGTGGGTAGAGGAGCTCCAGGGAGAAGGTCGATAGCACAATTGTATGGTTGGTGTGGAGCAGGGAAATGGCACGTTGTTTCCTAAACACTTGTCCCAGGTCGTGGTACTCCGCTGGAACCCTGGACAAGTCAGGGGGTTCAAATGCAGGTGAGGTCGAGGTGGTTTTTACAGCGGAAAGGGCCGACTGTAGACAGGTGGCGTGACAAAACGGACACTTACTGTATGCTGGATGAACTCAGCAGGTCGGGCAGCATCAGTGGAAACGATGAGTCGACGTTTAGGGCTCGAACCCTTCGTCAGGACTGAAGAATGAAGGAGGTGGAAGGATTTAACCTCCTCTCTAGCCACCATTCAGGGCCCCAAACTGTCCTTCCAGGTGAGGAAACACTTCACTTGTGAGTCAGTTGGGGTCATCTATTGAATCCGGTGCTCCCGGTGTGGCCTCCTCTACATCGGTGAAACCCGACGCAGATTGGGGGACTGTTTCGTCAAGCACCTCCACTCCATCCGCCACAACAGACAGGATCTCCCAGTAGCCCCCCACTTCAACTCTGCTTCCCATTCCCATTCAGATATGTCCATACATGGCCTCCTCTACTGCCATGATGAGGCTAAACTCAGGTTGGAGGAGCAACACCTCATATACCGTCTAGGTAGTCTCCAGCCCGTTGGTATGAACATAGAATTCTCCAACTTCCGGTAATTCCCTCCCCCTCCCTTCCTCTATCCCTATTTCACTCTGCCCCTCCCCCAGCTGCCTATCACCTCCCTCATGGTTCCGCCTCCTTCTTCTACTACCCATTGTTTTCCTGCCTATCACGTCCCTGCTTCCCCTCCCCCACCCCTTTGTTACTGGTCTTTCAACTGAACCTACAAGCATTCTTCAGATACTTCCACCTCCTTCATTCTTCAGTCCTGATGAAGGGTTCCGGCCTGAAACGTCGACTCATCGTTTCCACTGATGCTGCCCGACCTGCTGAGTTCATCCAGCGTACTGTAACAGTTGCTTTGATCACAGCATCAGCATATTATTTTGTGACAAAACAGACTCCAGCTGGGTATCTTCCCAGTGGACCAATCAATGTAAGGGTTATGGCGGCTTAACCAGGGGTACCGAAGAACTATTGGAGCTTGAGGAGAGGAGATTAAGTCAAATTGCACCTGTTCCCTATGGTTCCCAGAGAGAATCAAAGACAGTGGTGGTGTACAGTGAGTGACTCGGGCCAGAAGTCTTCCGTCCTGTGCTTCCAGAGGGGTACTCAACAGCTCCCGAGGAATCTGGCCTGGGAAGCTATGTCTTCATCCAACAGATTCCCCTCAGCACCGGAGTCCATTAAGGCAGGCAAGGACAGGGACTGTTGGTTGTAGCTTACAGTGGCTTGGATTTGCATCCGGGATTGGGGGACAGGAGGGAATATGGTCTGACTCACCAGGGTCTCCCTTTCTACTGGTAAGCCCTCCCTCTTGGCTGAAGGGAACAGGTAGCACAAAAATGGCCAGACTGACCTCAACAGAAACAATCCCCTGCTCTGAATCTCAGGCGTCGCTCTGACGGAGAAAGATGGCTCCATCCCAGCTGCATTGGTTCCTCTCCCAGGGTGGTGGAAACGGCTGGGCCAAATGCTGCTCTAGGAGCGGGAGGAGGAGAGAGGTTAGGGCTGGGAGTAGATGGGAGCGTGCTGTGGGATGGCTAAAGGCGTCGGACTACTGGTTCTCTCTCTCTGTCATTCTCGGAGTCAGTTGTCCAGCCTGGTGGCTGGGGAGATCAATGAATCCAGGCTGTTAGTGTCATCACTAGCCGCTAACTCGTCCTTTACTTTGTCACAGAGGCCTTGCCGGAATACCTCCTGGAGTGCTTCATCATTCCAGCCCGAGTTGGCTGCTAGTGTCTGGAACTCCACGGAGTATTCGGCAACACTGCGTGAGCCTTGATAGAGGGTGAGTAGCCGCTTGGCAGCATCTTTACCACGGACAGGATGGTCAAAAATCTTCCTTATTTCTGAGATGAAGGTGGGGAAGGAAGAGCAGGTCTCTGGCTGATTTTCACAATCGCGGTGGCCCACGCTAAGGCATTTCCTAGTAACAACCCCATAATGTAAGCTATCTTAGATCTGCCCGTGGCGTACGTGGATGGCTGCTGCTCGAACACCAGGGAGAATTGCAGCAGAAAAGCCCGGCACTTCCCCAGATCTCCGCGTAGGGTTCTGTTTCAGGGACGTGTGGCTTTCTTAGCGGATGTGTTGCTGATGCCCCGGGCGTCGCCACCACAGATTGTCTGGGCTGGTCAGATGGAGTTCCCGGAGTCGACGGGGTAAGATGGGTGGATACTCAGTCGACCTGTTCACTGACCTTTCTTACGTCTACTGACAGAGAATGGAGGTTTTCCATGACTTCATGGAGCAGCCGATCGTGTAAGCCCAGTAGGGAGCCCTGGCTGGCGAGGGATTGTTGCAGAAGATTCGTGTCCTCTGGGTTCATCATGGCCAGTTTGTTCTGTTGCACGGGGCGACTGAGGAGTAGCCAAGTGCAGGACCCTGGCACAGCAACTGAGTCGGGGATGCTGGTGTAGATGTGAACGTAGATCAACAAACCGGAGGAATCTTGACAAGGAGATGGGATCTACAGGGACTATCTTGAAACTAGAGCAGAACTTGGAACTAAACTTAGAACTAATGGTTCTAAGCAGACGAGAGAACGAAGTATCACACAAGTATCAAACTGGCAACCTGTGTAGTGACGCCATCGTACTTATTTCGCAGTCTCTGATGCAAACCAGGTGTACTCTAATTAAGTAAACTAGCAGCATTTGGAAATCTAATGGCTGAAATTAGGGCATAATCATGGAGAAAGGAGCGTTAAAGGGGAACAACCAAACGGAATTATGACAACCTGTTGCATATCCATCTCGTGCATTATCCGATCCTGAAACAAGGTATGCCCAAATAGAAAAAGAATTGCTCAGCATTATAACAGGAATTCTGCAGATGCTGGAAATTCAAGCAACACACATCAAAGTTGCTGGTGTACCAAAGTTGTACCTCTTCCTGGAGATGCCGCCTGGCCTGCTTGCTCAGCATTATGTTTCCTAGTGAGAGATTTCATCAGTTTGCGTCAGGGCAATCTATTGATGTTGAAACCAATCATAAGCCTTTGATTGCATTGTTTAACAAACCTTTAAGTGACTGTCCTTTGCGAATTCGTCGAATGATGATCAACTTGCAAAGATATGTGTTGAATGTGTCATACACACCTGGAGAGGAGGAGAAGATGGCGGCGCGACGCAGCTTGCAGCAGACACTCCGATGAATGATATCTGTTATCTGTCAAGTAGGGTGCTGTGCACAATCCCGATTTGATGGAGACAGATGTGAGAGCACCGAGGAACATTTGGTGAAACTTCTGAAATGTCTGTTTCACCACCGCTGCTGCTGCATGATCCAGAATCTCCGGAGAAGAAGGCCCAATGTTCTTGGCTTTGCTTGTTGCTTGGTGGCCGGGGCTGGGGTCGAAGCGCTCAGCAGAGATGGTGCTCGGTGCTCAGTGTTGGAGGACTGGCCAGAGGATTGAAGTTTTCGGACGGACTCAGAGTCGGCTGCGGTTGGGTGCTTCCAATGCATCGGCAAGTTTGCGGCGCTTCCGTCTGCGTGAGATGATGGGGCTATCGGGACTTGAGACTTTTCTTTACCGTGCCCATTGTCTGCTCTTTATCAAATTGCGGTATTGTTTTGCACTGTTGTAACTATATGTTATAATTATGTGGTTTTGTCAGATTTAGTTTTGGTTTGTCCTGTGTTTTCTGTTATATCTTTCTGGAGGAACATTGCATCATTTTTTAATGCATGCATTTCTAAATTACAATAGACAAGGACTGAGTGTCCTCATAATCTAATCTAATCTAAAAAAAATCATGCACACAGCTGACACACTTTCCCCAGTTTCTGTTGTAGGCACATGATTCTTGTTTTGGGGCTGAGACATCAATACCTCTTCAAACCACGGATTCCCAGCTGGACTGTTCTGTTCCCCTCCTTGTCTTTCCCCCCTCGCCTGACTCTCTGCCTGGAAACCCCGCCTGTATTGCTGAAGTTATCACCGCTGGAGCAAGACCGGAGCCTTGCTTGGTCAAGATAAGGAACTGTCTTTCATTGTGTGGAATTGTCTCTCTGTGTCTACGCCTTCGCTAGGTAGGTCTGGCCGTTTGCCATTACCTAGTGTTGTGAACTGTCTCTGTGACCATGCCTTCGCCAGGTGAGTCCGGCTGTTTGCCGTCACCTTATGTTGAGATATGTCTCTTCATGTTCAGATTTCTGTGTATGAGTCCCGGCCCTATATCCTGTTCCAAAGGAGGGGTCCCAGCTCTATGTTATGTGTATGAGTCCCGGCCCTGCGTCCAGTTCCCAAGGAGGGGTCCCCGCTCTGTGTTCCATGCTCCCGTTTCTTTTGGTCCAAGGCTCCATGCTCCTGTCTCTTCTAGTCCAAGGTTCTGTGCTCCTGAAGGCCCTTGTCCAGTCCGTGCCTAGTTCAGTCCTATCCAAGTCTTGTCCATGTGCCTTTACCTGTCCTCATGTCCCGCCCTACCCAGGAGTTCCTCACCCAAGCCATGTCCAGTCCTGTAGCCTCGTATTGTCCTCGCCTAGATCTGGAGTCCCAGTACAAGTCAAGTCTCAGGTTCTGGGTCCTTGCCCAGTCTCTGGCTCGGAGTCCATACCCAAGCCTTGAAGTACTCTAGACTCAAGACCCAAGACCCCAGCCGGCAGCCTCAAGACCCAAGACACTAGCCTGCAGCCTCAAGACCCAAGACCCCAAGCCTGTCTCCAAGATCAAGCTTCAAGACCCCAAGCCTGTCTCCAAGATCAAGCCTCAAGTCTCCAAGCCTGTCTCCAAGATCAAGCCTGAAGACCCCAAGCCTGTCTCCAAGCTCAAGCCTCAAGACTCCAAGCCTGTCTCCAAGCTCAAGCCTCAAGACCCCAAACCTGTCTCCAAGCTCAAGCCTCAAGATCCCAGCCTCCAGTCCTGCAGTCATGTCATGTCCTTGCCTGGTTCTGGGGCCCGAGCCTGAGGCAAGACCCTGGTTTTGGGGCCCTGTCCAGTCTCTGGCTCGGGGTTCAAGCCCAGGCACCTAGTTCATATTTCCTTGTCCGGTTTCCCTATTTCTTGTCCATGTCCTAGCCCAGGTCCTGCATCCTTGTCCTGTTCCTAGTACTTCAGAGTCTGTGTCTTGCATTTGGGTCCGCCATTAATGCCCCCCATTATGACAGTAGTATCAGGAACCCTTTCGGCTCTTTGAGTTTAGGACAGCTTACAGAAAATAACTTTCCCAAATAATTTGCTCCGTAACCCACTCATCCCATGTTCCCATCAATCCTATGACTTGCCTGCACTTATGGCAACTTACAGTGGCCAAATGAACTGAAATAAAGCATTTGGGAGAAACCTATTCCAACGCAGAAAAAAAAGGCAGGAAAATGTGAAGGAGGGAACAGCTGACAGAATAGAATCTCTTGTGTTTTCGATGGCACCAGTCCTGAACACAGCTCCTTTGATGATGATGGTGTAAAGCAGGTGCCACGATGTCTCTGCTGGAGACTGGCTAATTTCACTGAAAATTGAAGTCCAGGGAAGTCAGCGTGGGAGCACTAAGTGCTCACTTCTTAATATCAATGGCATAATGTCTACTGTTTACTTCAATTATATTGACTTATTTTCCCCACACAAACTAAATACTCATCAATGCAGCAAAGCATTGAATTAATTGCCAAGATTTAAAGTAATTAAGTTTACTTCACACATTTCAATGTTTTACTCTGTATTCTACATTGAGTCAACAATATTTTGTGATGTTTTAGTGATAATAGCCAAACAAAGACGACATTAATTCACACGCTGCACTGACGTTGATTTCTGTGTCCATCTGGTATACAAGGAGGAATCATTGGAATGTTTGAAGAAACCTTTGATGCAGTTTCAAATGAAGAGAAATGATTTGGATCATGAAATTTCCTGTTCTTACTGTAGATGCTGTCTGATTTGGTGAGCATCTCTCTCAGTTGGTTTTCATTTCAGTTTTCCAGCAACTATGGCATTTTCTTTTATTTTTCACCAGGTGCACGCGAGAATCACATTGAAGCAAGACAATTTATTAATCTGTTTATCAGAGTTTCTACAGCAGGAATGCCACAGAACAGTTAAAACAAGTTAGCATTTACTAGGCAGGATCTTTTCATCTGACAAAAAAGAAAATCCAGTTTCATGTTGATGATGGGATACAATACAATTCCTGTAAACTGGATTTGCAGTGGCAAAGACTGAATGTAATTTGCACAATCACAAACAGTGTATTTTCAATAATATCACAAGAGTGAGTTTCATTTCTGAAGCAGTTTGGAATAATTTGAGATATTGGATGTGGCACAGCACTGGTATCATCCAGAGCTGCTCCCTTCAAGTCTTCATAAAGGAGGAGTTAAGCTCAATCAGAGTGAAGATAATACAATGTGAGCTTAATTTACAGTTATAACAATGTAACATTTTATGTTTATTTCAATAACATGTAATTTATTCTGTTTCCTTGCAATATTCCTTAATTTTTACATTGTGATTTATTAACAGGTACTGATAAACTACTTAGAATAAATCTGACTTGCTGTGCTGTATGTATGAGTGTTCATGTGATCTCACAGATCCTACAGAAGGGAGAATTACAGACAATTTTTAAATGAGATCCAAATATGCAATCCCTTCATTGATCCCAGATCTTGCCATAAGCCTTGTGCCAAAATCTCTAACTATGTTTTTTTAAATTGTTGAAAGGTTCTCTTTAAGGTAAGTGAAACTGAACTGGTTGATAAGCACACAGGGAACATCTTCCCGATAGTTAATATCATATGGTTGGGATGACACCAGTTGTAAATCATTGGTTGAAAGATCATCTCAATTGACACAGACATTTATACGCATGCACACAAGTACCTGCTATCATTTAGTGGGTACAGTTCTATATTTAAACAAGTAATTGGCTGCGTAATGCAAGGTGTTCCTGATTACTGCCTGGTGGTCTACCCAGCTGTGCCGTATATAGGCCAATATTTATCAGGTCCACCCTTTCTGTACAATTCTGAAGGCAGACATAGCGTAATTTTAAAGTTTAATTGATTGATTAACACTGTTAATTTTGCACCAGTTTTCCAAATGCCACAGATCGGAAACTCCTTCCCAACCCCATTCAGTAATGCATAAAAAATATTTCCGGGGATGTATGCAGCAGAAGTGAACATTATTGAGTAGAATTAAAGAAGGATTTGGTGTTAGATAACATCAAATTATTAAGCACGGCATGATATAAACTCTCTTGGTAGATGTTTGTACAGCTCAGTTAATCAGTTTCAAAGGCAACTTTCACCACTCTCTCTGCATTCTCTGTAAGATCCTTCAGTGCCGCACTCAGTATGTTGTACGTCATGAGAAATGATGAGCCTGCTCCAAAAATGCTGCCAATAACCGGGACAAAGTTGAGAGTGAATTGCAGGGCTGAAATGGTAACAGCAGCTGCACCCCAAGCTATCCTCATAATTACATCTTGGGTTATTTCCCCCAACAGTGGAGTATTTATGGTCTCCTTCAGCTCTTCCACAGGTTTTCCTGCTCTGTTGGCCAGACTTTGAAGAGAAGCATCATCCAGACCCAGGCATTTCCAGAAGGAGACAATGGCTCCAATCAATATACTGATATCACAAGCGAGAGAGAAGCCGGGAAATGGGACCGCTCCCAATCCCCCAGAGAGTGTTGCAAACATCCAGATAAATTTTCTCAGAATCTCATATTTCTTCTGAACATCTCCACACTTAGATTTGGAAGGGCCAGGGACAAAGATCCTTTTCTTTACATTATTTAGATCACCTTCAAGCCCTTCAGGTAACCGAATGAAATCAAAATGATCTGGCTGTAAACTGGATATCAGGAACACAGATGGATCCGGAACTCCTGCCTCTTTCAGCCTCCTGACACAGTCACTCCGAATTTTTTCTAGCTCTTCTTCTTCATTAATAACCCTCTTTTGTATCCTCATGGACCTAAGATTGTCATTAATCTTAGAGCGGACAAAATAGAATTTTTTTCCCAGCCGTTTAATCTCTTTGGCAAGATTTACATCACATTCTTTGAATCAACAATCAGAGATTATAATAAAGAAATCATATCGTTTGAATTTCATTTCTGTGAGATATGTACCTGCTGGAAACTGTGTAGTTCCAATCCCTGGCAGGTCCCAATAGCGAATATTGGGCAGAGTGGGATGTGAGTATCCGGTTGGCTCCTTTGTTGTTTCTGTGGTCCCAACTTCAGTTGAACCCAGATCTTTGCTCCAAACTCCTCTCATGGCATTGATGAAGGTGGATTTTCCTGCTCCTGATTCTCCCGTCACTGCGATGTTAAGCTTTGTCTTGTCCAGATCAGTTACTTTCTTCTCTATCAGTGGTTTTACTTTTTCCACCCCACCTGTTTCAGAATCAGACTTCAGTTTGCTCAGTTCTTCCTGTGTGAAGAATGAAGGGGTCTCATTCTCTGCCATCTGTTCACTGAAAGAAAATATGTTCCACTAAAGTTCTCAATTGAAACAATTTCCATTTTTATTGTTTGTCATGGTATTCACTGAGTGTGCGCATGTCAGTTCTTCCTAGTAATGGTCTAGGTGCTCTTTACTACCCAGCAGATATCTATATTTGTTATTATAATGTGCATCAGTCGAGTCACTGAAAAATACAGCACAGACACAGGCCCTTTAGTCCATGCCAAAATGAGTTAAACTGCCTTCTCACATTGACCTGCACTGGGTGCACAGCCCTCTATACCCCTAATATTGCTGTACCTATCCAAATTTTCTGAAACATTAACATTGCTCACATGCACCATTTACACTAGCCGCTCATTCCACACTCTCAGTACCCTCTGGTCGGTTAATATGCTTTGATTTGCTTAACCACCACTGATTTAACTAACGGAGTACATAGATCTCAACCTTTGTCCAGAGAGCTGCAACGTCACATAAGGTTCAGTTTTTTTGTGATTCATGTCAGTACCATTGACATTGGAAGAACAAGGGGAGATTTTATGCTGAGGAAATTTAAGAAGCTGGGGATCAAATTAAAATGCAGAAACAAAGAGATAATAATCTCTGGATTGCTACCTGAGCAGCGTGCAATCTGCACAGGGTTTATACGATCAGAAAGTTAAATGAGTTGTCAAAGTTTTGTGTAGGAGAAGTGGGTTTGAATTTGTGGAATATTAGCATCAGTGTTGGAGAAAGGGAGCTGTTCTGATGGAGCAGGCTCCACCTGAACTATGCTGGGACAAGAACCCTGGCAAATCGCATAACTGGGGCTGTGGTAGGCTTTAAACTAAATTGTAGGGGGTGGGTTGAGCAGCTTGGAAAGGTCAGGATAACATTAAAGGGAAGGAGAATCCAGGAGAGGTTACAGAAATCTACAAATAAATGAATTAATGTTTAGTAAGGGATAAGAAATTATCTTCAGAAACATGGAGACAAAATTGAAAAAGGTGGTGCCTACGGAAACACCTGTTATATTTCAAGGCACGATGTATGTATAATAAAGTCGTGATCTCATTGCACAGTTACAGATTGCCAGGTATGATGATGTGGGCATCACTGGGTCATGGTTGAAGGAAGATCACAGCTGAGAGCTTAACATCCAAGGATACACATCATATGAAAAGGAAAGGCAGCTGTGCAGAGATGTTGGAATGGCTTTGTTTTTTAAAGAAATAAATAAATAAAGCCACTCAAAAGGAAAGGCTTATGATTAGAAGATGCAGTCAACAAGGGTTGAAAAAAGACACTCGTGGAAGCTTTATATCAACCTCCAAACAGTAGCAAGAATGTGGGGTTCAAATTAGAAAGGAAGATAGAAAAGGCATGTAAAGAGGGTAATGTAAAGTTGCCCATGCCAGACTGCAATATGCAGATTTATTGGAAAATCAGTTTGGTTTTCAATTCCAGGGGAAAGAATTTGTAAAATGCCCACAAGATGGTTTTTTTCAAACTGTTTCTGGTGGAAACCATGAGGGGAAATTCTAGATTGGGTGTTGTGTAATCAGATTTGATTAAGGGGCCAAAGGTAAAGGAACCCTTAGGAGGCAGTCATCATACTAGTATAGAATACATCCTGCAGTTTGAGAGGGAGAAGATAAAATTGGATGTATCCGTATTACAGTGCAATAAAGGGAATTACTGAAGCAGGAGAAGAGAGCAGGTCAAAGTTCACTGGAATGTAACACTAGCAGGAATGACAGAAGAGTAACGGTTGGAGATTTTCAAAATAATCACTCCATTAGACATAGGAGCAGAATTAGGCCAATTGGCCCATCGTCTGCTCTGCCATTTCATCTTGGCTGGTCCAGTTCCATCACAACACCATTCTCCTGCCTGCCTTTTCCTCGAAATCTTCATACCCCGACTAAACAAGTACTTGTCATCCTCCACCTAAAATATACTGAATAACCTGGAAGTGACAGCCCACTGCCACTAATCGCTTCTCCTATGATAATCCTTTCATTCCTGCAATCATTCTCATGAATCACCTTTGTCTACACATCCTTCCTTAAATAAGGGGCCCACATCTGCTCACAATACTTTGAGAGACTTCACCAATGCCTTCTAAAGCCTCCGCTTTTATATTTTAGTCTGCTCAAAATGAATATTAACATTGCATTTTTCCTCATCACCAACTTAGCCTTCAAATGAACCTTTAGGGAATCCTGCATGAGGAATCGCAAGTTGCTTTGCAGTTCAATTTTTTAAATTTCCTCCCTGTTTAGAAAATAGTGTACACCTTTCTTCCTTCTACCAAAGTGCCTGACCATATATTGCCCAACACTACGTGCCTTTTGTCACTTCTTTGCCCCTTCTCCTAATCTGCCTAATTCCTTTCTTCCCTGCTTCCTCAAGACTACCTGTCCCTCTACCTATCTTTGTATTACCTGCCACAAAGCCATCATTCCATCATTCAAGTCATTGACATACAGTGTAAAAAGAAGCAGTCCCAACACAGAACCCAGCAGAACAACATCAGTCACTGGCAGCCAATTCAGAAGACAGGATCGGTTCATTACAAAGGAGAAGCAGTCTAAAGGGAGGATGAGGCTACCATGGCAACAGGAAAAGTGAAGACAGCATTAAAGCAAAATAGAGGACATACAATGTAGCAAATAATACTGGGAATCTAGAGGATTGGGAAGTTATTAAAAACCAAACAGAAGGCAACTGGGCAGAAAACATTAACGAGTGAAATGATAAATTTGAAGGTAAGCTAACAACTAATATAAAAGAGGAAACAAAATGTTTACTTTTTCAGAGATAAATAGTAAATGAGAGGTAGGACTGAACATTGATCTTCTGAAAACTGTCAGGAGTATGAATAGATGATTGGCTGACTGGCCAAAAGCAGACAGTGGGAATAAAGGTAACACACGTACAATGCTGGAGGAACTCAGGTCAGGCATTACATATCTATGGATAGCAATAAAGAGCTGATTTTTCAGGCTGAGGCCTTTCATCAGGACTGAAACATCAGCTCTTTATTCCTTTTCTGTTTGGCTGCCAGTGACTTGTGGTGTTCCATCGAGGTCAGTGTTGAGGAAGCAGGGATTCTGCAGAAGGACTTGGACAGATCAGGAAATAGGAAAAGACGTGGCAGAAGGAATACAGTGTAGTGAAGTGTATGGTTGGGCAATTTGGTAGAAGGAATAAATATGTAGATTATTTTCTAATGTGGATAGGAAGGCAAATGCAACATTTGAGAGGACTACGTAGAATATTATAGGAACCATATGATGCTTTATCAGGCATTGGACAGACTGCACTCAGATTATTGTGAGCAGTTTTATACCCCTTATCCATAATAGGATAGAAACATAGAAACATAGAAAATAGGTGCAGGAGTAGGCCATTCGGCCCTTCGAGCCTGCACCGCCATTTATTATGATCATGGCTGATCATCCAACTCAGAACCCAGCCTTCCCTCCATACCCTCTGACCCCTGTAGCCACAAGGGCCATATCTAACTTCCTTTTAAACATAGCTAATGAACTGGCCTCAACAGTTTGCTGTGGCAGAGAATTCCACAGATTCACCACTCTCTGTGTGAAGAAGTTTTTCCTAACCTCGGTCCTAAAAGGCTTCCCCTCTATCCTCAAACTGTGACCCCTCGTTCTAGACCTCCCCAACATCGGGAACAATCTTCCCGCATCTAGCCTGTCCAATCCCTTTAGGATCTTATACGTTTCAATCAGATCCCCCCTCAATCTTCTAAATTCCAACGAGTACAAGCCCAGTTCATGCAGTCTTTCTTCATATGAAAGACCTGCCATCCCAGGAATCAATCTGGTGAACCTTCTTTGTACTCCCTCTATGGCAAAGATGTCTTTCCTCAGATTAGGGGACCAAAACTGCACACAATACTCCAGCTGTGGTCTCACCAAGGCCTTGTACAACTGCAGTAGTACCTCCCTGCTCCTGTACTCGAATCCTCTCGCTATAAATGCCAGCATACCGTTCGCCTTTTTCACTGCCTGCTGTACCTGCATGCCCACTTTCAATGACTGGTGTATAATGACACCCAGGTCTCGTTGCACCTCCCCTTTTCCTAATCGGCCACCATTCAGATAATAATCTGTTTTCCTATTTTTGCCACCAAAGTGGATAACTTCACATTTATCCACATTAAATTGCATCTGCCATGAGTTTGCCCACTCACCCAACCTATCCAAGTCACCCTACATCCTCTTAGCATCCTCTTAAGAGGATATGCTAGTATTGTAGAGAGACCAGAGTATATTCATGAAAATGTACCGGAGGCTGAACCAATTAATGTATAAGAGGTGGTTCATAGCTCTGGGCCTGTCTTCATGGAGTTCAGAATAATGGAGGGGGGTGGGGAATCCTATTGAAAACTCTTGACACCCCTGAAGCCATCCACTGCTTGTGAGGCAGAAGTCAGATACATGCAGGTTTACCCCTCAATTTCCTAAAATGAATCAAGTTCCAGCAGTACACAAGGAGTTAGACTGGTGCATCATATGCTACCCAAAACAGTTAAATTTTCTACTAGTACCACAAAGAGGATGAAGTGATGGCGCTCGCAAGGTTTCAAGATACTGCCTGTTTATGCTATTTTAACAATAAAAAGACCTCTAAGAGAATGGACCAGGGTTTTAGTGTGAGATAAAATTTTCTCATGTATCTTCACCTCCATCATGTACCATGCTTAAGAGGAAAGGTACCATTCTTCCTTTAATGTCCAGGTCTACCATGATGAAATTGATGCAGGATTGATGCAGGAGAGCTGTGCAGAAACAATGTGCGTAATTTCCGACCTACCTGGAGCTTGACCCTCCCATTCCTGATCTCTGTCTCTCATTGGCTCGCCTGTATAACGTTCCAGTGACAAGAGTGATTTAATCAGATGCTCAGGGAGCCTTTTTTTCTTTTCTTGTGTGGTTTTTCTACTTCTAGAGGAGATGATAGAATGAGTTATGTTTTTCATACCAGACATTCCCATGACACTGAGGCAAATCACCATTAGTAACGTTTGGTTTAAAGCAAGCAACTAGAAAATACACACTTGCGTTTACTCACCTTGCTTCAGTCAACCTAAAGAAAGAGATTCTGAGGGCGGTTGTGCCTCATCAATGTTCTTAGAAAGAAGGACATATCGCGAAGCTCAGAACATAGAAGGTGAATCAAAATGGTCAAAATTATTGGACTGTCAAACATGATCATAAATCAGCCTCCAGCTTGAAGTGAAGTGACAGAAACCCTTGTGCTGCATAGTGCCACGTTACTGTCTCAATGGAAAGCCCATGGCAATCACTTTGGGAAAAAGAGCATTTTGCACTCACACTCCCAGCAATTCTGAGAAAGATGTCATGTCTATAGCCAGCTCCATCATTGGCACTAGCCTCGCCAACATTCATGACATCTTCAAGGAGTGATGCCTCAAAATGCCGGCATCTAGCGACACCTGGGACATGCCTTCTTCTCTTTGCTATCATCAGGGGGGATGTATAGGGTCCTGAATGCACACATTCAACAACATCTATGATTTGGTGATTCCAGTGCTTATCCAGATAGGAACTCTCTTTACTGGAACCATGGAGGCCAGGGGAATTGTCTGTTAGCTGCCCATTATCCTCTGTGGGACAGACCCCACCGTCCCCACTTCTATTTCTCTACATTTAAACAACGTGCTTCCAATAACTCACCCTTGCCTTCTGGTTCTACAACTTCTCACTTTCAACTTTAGATATGCCCCCTGAATTTCTCCTCTAATATATTTTGTTTCTCTCTCTTTAAATAAATCTTAAAATAACCCCGCACTTGAAATCTTAGCACGCTCTGCTAGCTGGCTCCAGTAAGTTCTTCGGAAGCTTTTCTCACAAATGCACTGGACAGCCAATATAAACTGTGTGCTAACTCTGAAAGGCTACATGTTCGGATGGAAACTTGAAAGACGAGCTCGGAACCGGCTGAGCCCCACACCTTCTTCTGGAAGACCGCGGATCAGAGGATTTTATTAGACCCTCTGTACCTTGAGTTAAGCGGTCTTCTGATGACATCTCATTCAGTGCTGGATATAGTCAGAAAGGCTGCAAAAGTGAACTAAACGTAAACTGGAACTTTTTTCCCTCATTTCTTTTCCGGGTGGTTTGCAATAAGCTCTTGTATTGCAGCGCCTCGGGGTTGTTTCAATTGTGATTTGCGTCACACAGGTCTCTCCTTTCCTGGAAAAACCCTAACCTCTTTATGTACCGACAACTTATTTTCTGTGATTTGCACTACTTGTTTTAACTTAACTAATTAATATACACATTTATACTTACTGTTATTCAGTTTTTTTTACATTTATGATGTATTGCATTGTACTGCTGCCGCAATTATGACAATGTTCATATATATTAAACCTGTTTCTGATTTGATTATCAATTCAGGGCAGTTTGTTGCTGTTATTACGTCCTCAACTTCATTTTAACTCGAAAACCCGCAGATCCCCGATGTAAAATCCCCACAGCCCAGCAAAAGAGGCAGAAAATAGGACAAAGGAACACCTGTTCATGACTTCTCTCAAATTGTTGGCGCTTTATATTTTTTTTACGGTCGTTTAAACCGAGACCCTGCTTACAAACTCGCAGGATATACTGCCCACAATTTTCTCAATCGAATCGTATTAAATTATGTAACGGGAATAAATAGACTGAGTTTGTCATTCAATTTCTTGTCTTTACCTGCACTGGATTTTTGATCACGGAGGCTCCGTCAGTGAAAGTCCGTTTTGATCAGCAGTCCGTTGCGATTTGTACATTCTGTGCTTCCGCTCTCATTCACACTGCATACCGCTCCAAAAGGTACACCCGGATTGATGTGTGTTATCCAATAAGAAATAAAGATATACATGAGATTATTTGTTGCCGGGTGACTATTCTTTCAATTCTGCTGGTTCTGTGTGTGATGAGTGCAGACGGTACATTCAGATATAGTGTATTACAGAATAATAGGTAAATCACCGCAACGTACTCTTTCACTCCTGCCAATTGATTTATCCCTTCCTCATTTCTTCAGCCAGCCAGCTACATTGAGGATAATTTACCGCAGCCAACTAACTGAACGAGTCATCATAGCTTTAGGTTGTGGAAAGACATGCCAGCCGCTGGGGAGAACGGATCCCCAGGATCCCGGAGAGAATGTTCAAACAGCCCTGTGTCAGGATCGAAGCCTTGTTGCAGGGTTTTGCAGATAAATCAATCCAGCACGATGATATCGATGTAGGATTTCATCAGGTCCAAGTGGCAGGTAAAACCAGTTCCAAATGAATGATACATGACCTTCCTTCCTCTAAAGTCAGAACTAAATCAGTTTGCTCATGACTGCACAATATTCAATCCCATTCGCAATGAAAGCAAACCAATCTTTGCCTGCAGGCAGCGAGATGACGCGGAGTGACACAATGGCAGAGCGGGAGGTGCAGCTGTCCTGTCCTCCTGACCTTCGATGATGTCTGTGCGTGGAATGTGCATGTTTTCTTGTCACCGTGTCGGTATTTTTGGTGTATTCCAGTTTCCTCTCCTATATCAAAGACATGCGGTTTGGTGGGTGAATGGGTTACTGGAAATTGACCCCGGTTCATTTGGACAGGCAACGTGAGGTACTGAATAGCGCGAGGGAGACTTCTATGAACATAAAATAATGTGAGAGACAAACGTTTATAGATGCACAGTGGGGAGTATCCTCACTGGTTGGATTACATCTTATCCAAATTCCACCAACACGTCACCATGGCCACTGGGGGATAAACAGATTTGATTATGGTTATACAAACGGACACGGTACTCACAAATCCATCCCATTCCCTCATCCTGGCCTCTCTGAGCGCATCTCCATGATATTAATACTGTACCAGCATTCCAACCACTGCTGAAATGGAGAAACCAGTCAAGAGGACCATCACTGTGTGGCCTAATGAGGCAATCTCTATGCTTCAGGACTGTTTTGAATAGATGAACTGGCAAATGTTCAAAGAATCTGCCAGAAACTGAGAGGACGCAGACCTCGAGTAATATGCCTCATTTGTCACTGGCAACATCAGTAAGTGTGCAGACAATATTGGTGACTCTACAACATCATTTAATTGTCCAACCCTGAATGGTGAAGAGTGCTTCCTATTAAAAGCCTGGGACACCACCTTCAATTCTAGTGACATAATGACTTCAGAGTAGCCAGGAAAAACCTAATCTTAGCCATCAAGAGGGCCAAGACCACCTTGTCTCAGAAAAGATCAAGAATACCTGTCCAATAATGATTCCCATCGTATGTGGCGGGGCAGCAAGGGCATTGTGCAAGAAAAGACCGTGTCAATTCTATCCCTGTACCAGTCACGCCTCCCTTCCTGACACTTCAAACAACTGTTATGCATGCTTTGAGGCATGCAACACAACACCAGGCACAAAATCCACCCCTCTCCCAGTTGATCAGTAACTGTAGCAACAGCAAACATGAGAAAGACTCTGCAGAGTCAACCTTACCATGACGGCCAGGCCAGACAATATGCCAGGTCAAGTTCTCAGGGTCTGTGCACACCAGCTCACTGATGTCTTCAGGGATATCTTCAGCACGTCACTCATCCAGGCTACTATCCCATGTGTTCTGAATCAGTCACAATCATTCCCTGTATCAAGGAAATCTACACTTTCAGAACTAAACAACTGCTGCCCACTGGCACTGACAGCAATCATCATGAAGTG
The DNA here is from genome assembly GCF_963921235.1 of Mobula hypostoma. Taxonomy (NCBI): domain Eukaryota; kingdom Metazoa; phylum Chordata; class Chondrichthyes; order Myliobatiformes; family Myliobatidae; genus Mobula; species Mobula hypostoma. The sequence goes on along the minus strand of NC_086106.1, from coordinate 54,623,210 downwards.
CTTTGAATGGCTTGTAATCAAACATTCCATTCCTGCCACACGAGACAGTCATCAACACTTTCACTGAAAGAATGTCTCTCAGCCATATGGCATAGCATCTGTCATGTATCTAGCCCTGATACACCTAACAAGCAACAACCCTCATGTCAGAATACAGTTTCTGGATTTCAGTTCAGCATTCAACACTATTGTCCCACAGACCTTGACCAAACTGCTGTTCCTGCTCCTCTGTCTAAATACACCACTGTGCAACTTGGTGTTGGACTTCCAAACCAATGGACCTCAGATAGTCAGAATGCACAACTGCACGTTCCTCCCCATCATCCTCAAAATGGGCTCCTCCCCAGGGCTGTGTGTTGAGCCCATTAACTGTACACCATGCTCATACTTAACTGCATGGCAAAGACATTATAGTAATCTCATTGTCATGTTCGCTGATGACATGACAGTTCTGGGGCTCATCATTAACAACAATGAGATGGTTGAGATGACCTACTGAGAGGAGAGAGAGGAGCTTAAGATCTGGTGCCAGGGTAATACCTCTTCCTCAATGTCACCAAGACAAAGGAGATGATTATTGAGTTCAGGAGAACTTGCACCAGTCACACCCCTCTTTACATCAGCAGCACAGCAGTGGAAACTGTTAACAGGTTCAAACCCCTAGGAGTGTGCATCTCTCACAACTTATAATCATCACGAAGCATATCCTATATGATCAGAAAAGTTCACAAAAGCCTCTACTTTCTAAAGAGGCTGAAGTGAGCTGGACTATCCATACTCAGTCGTACTGCATTTGAACACGAGATCATCCCAAGAAGCTGCGTCACTGCATGATATGGAAGCTGCACTGTGGGAGGCAGGAAGGCTCTGCAAAGGGTCGTCAAAGCTGCCCAACACATCATGAGTACCAGCTTATCCTCCATCAAGGACAGACTGTAGATACAGGAAAGTGCCAGTGAGATCATGAAAGGATCTCAAATGTACAAGAATGCAAAATGCTACAGAGACTAATGGTCTCAGCCACTTCTATCATTGGTATACCTCCACCCACCATCAAGGTCATCTGTAAGAAGTGATGTCTTGGCTTCCACAGATGCCTGATGCAAAGAATCCCACGGATCCACCACTCTCTAGCTACAGAAATTCCTCCTGTTCTAAAAGGAAGTCCTTCTATTCTGAGACCATGTCCTCTGGTACAAGAGTCGTCCACCAGAGGAAACATTCGTTCCAGATCCACTCTAATCGAGGCCTTTTGAAATTTGATAGGATTCCAATACATCACCACTCATTCTTCCAAATTCCAGTGAATACGGGCCCAGAGCCATCAAGTGCTCTTCATATGACAAGCCAATCGATCTGGGAGTCACTAGAAATGAATGTTAACATCACATTTGCCTTCCTCACCACTGACTGAATCTGCAAATTAACCTTTAAGGAATCCTGCAGAAGGACCCCCACGTCTGTTTGCACTTCAGATTTTTGTATTTTCTCTCCATTTAGAAAATAGTCTACCTTTTTTATTTCTGCTACTGAAGTGCATGACCATACATTTCGCAGCACTGTATTGCACCTGCCACTGATTTGACCATTCTCCTAATCTGTCTATGTCCTTCTGTAGCTTCTCTGTTTCCTCAAAACTACATGCTCCTCCACGTATCTTTGTATCACCAACAAACTTTGCAACAAAGTATCAATTCCATATCTAAGTCATTGACATACGATGTAAAGAGAAATGGTTCCAACACAGACCCCTTTGGAGCACCATTAGTCACCGGCAACCAACCAGAAAAGACTCCCTTGATTCCACTCTTTGTGTCCTGCCAATCAGCCACTGAAATATCCTTGCTAGTATGTTCCTGTTATACCAACGGCTCTTACCATATTAAGTAGCCTCGTGTATGGCACTTGTTTCAAAGGCCTTCAAAAAATCCGAACACATAACATCCACTGCTTCTCCCTTGTCTATCCTGCTTGTTATTTCTTCAAAGAATTCCAACAGGTTTGTTCGGCAAGATTTTCCCTTGATGAAACCATGCTGACTGTGGCTTATTTTATCATGTGCCATCTATACCCCGAAAACACATCCTTATCAATCGACTGCAATATTTTCCCAACCACATAGGTCAGACTAAATTCCCTAAAATTTCCCTTCTTCTGATTCTCTCCTTTCTTGAAGAGTGGAGGGACACTTACAATTCTCCAGTTCTTCCAGAACCATTCCAGATCTGGTGATTCTTGAAAGATAATTACTAATACCTCCACAAGCTCTTCAGCTATCCCTTTCAGAGCCCTGGGGTATACACTACCTGCCTCGGTTGATTTCAGACCTTTCAGTATCCTAGGCATGCTCTCCCCAGTAATGGCAACTTCACATACTTCTGACCACTAACTCTCTTAAACTTCCAGCAAACTGTTATGTCTTCCCAACCACATAGGTCAGACTAAATTCCCAAAAATTTCCCTACTTCTCCACTCCAGCATCATTTTCCAGTGGTCCAATATCCAATCTCAAATCTTTTTCTCAGTGATGTATCTGAAGAAACTTGTGTTATCTTCTTTAATATTATTGGCTAGCTTACTTTTTTATTCTGTCTTTTCCTTCTTAATGGCTTTTTAGTTGTCTTCTATTGGATTTTAAAAGCTTACCAATCCTCTGACGTCTCACTATTTTTTGCACTATTATGTGCCCTCTCTTTGGTTTTTGTATTGGCGGTTTCTCTTGTTAGCTACCTTTGAGTCATCTTGCCTTTAGAATACTACTTCCTCTTTGGGATGTAATGTATATATCCCGTGACTTCTGAATTGCTTCCAGAAATTCCAGCTATTGCTGCTCTGCTGTCATCCCTGCCAGTGTTCTTTTCATAGAAACATAGAAAACCTACTGCACAATACAGGCCCTTCGGCCCACGAAGTTGTGCTGAACATGTCCTTACCTTAGAAATTACTAGGCTTACCCATAGCACTCTATTTTTCTAATCTCCATATACCTATCCAAAAGTCTCTTAAAAGACCCTATCTTATCTGCATCCACCACCGTTGCCGGCAGCCCATTCCACGCACTCACCACTCTCTGAGTAAAAAACTTACCCCGGACATCTCCTCTGTACCTACTCCCCAGCACCTTAAACCTGTGTCCTCTTGTGGCAACCATTTCAGCCCTGGGAGAAAGCCTCTGACTATCCTCACGATCAATGCTTCTCATCATCATTCTTTTTCAATCTTTTTATTAAGTTTCAGATTAATATACATAACAATATTAATGATACAATGAGATAGGTATAACATTGATAATGGTTAACATATACAAACATAATTCGAGTAAAATATATAATTCAAGCCTCCCAATCTCTAACTAATTGAACATGAAAAAAGAATTTTATAAAGAACCCCCTAAACAAAAAACAAAACAAAACAAAACTGGGATGTCCTATTCCTTCGGATGAGAACATTATTTGTCATTAACTCCGCTCCTCTATAGATAAACAAAAGATTATTAAAAAAGAAAAGGGTCTGAAAGAGAAAACTTATATCACATGAAAATGTTGAATAAACGGTCTCCAGGTTTCTTCAAATTTAACTGAAGAATCAACGATACCACATCTAATTTTTTCCAGGTTTAAACATAGTATAGTTTGAGAAAACCTTTGAAAATTAGTAGGAGGATCAGAATCTTTCCATTTAAGTAAGATGGATCTTTTAGCTATTAGTGTTATAAATGCAATCACATGGCAAGCTGAGAAGGATAAATGACCAACATCTGTCACTGGCAATCCAAAAATTGTAGTAATAAGGTGAGGTTTTAAATTAATATGCAAAACTGTTGAAATAATATCAAAAATATCTTTCCAATATTTATGTAAAAGAGGGCAAGACCAAAACATATGTGTCAGAGAGGCCACCTCAGAATTACATCCGTCACACACAGGATTTATATGTCGGTAAAAACGAGTTAATTTATCCTTAGACATATGAGACCTATGGATAATTTTAAATTCTATCAGTGTATGTCTAGCATACATTGAGGAAGTATTAGCTAGTTGAAGAATTTTCTCCCATTTCTCAATAGGTAAAGATACCTGAAGTTCTCTTTCCCATTCATTTTTTATTTTATCCAATGTACCTACATGTACTTTCATAATTAAATCATACAAAGCTGCTACTAAGCGCTTCTCATAGGGATTTAAACCTAATTTTTTTTCTGTAATATTAATTAAATGAAATATTGGAAAGTTAGGTAAAATACCATTCAAAAAACTTCCAATCTGCAGATATCTAAAAAAATGTGAACTAGGCAAATTACTAGATAATTATTCAAACAACATGAAACAATTATCTATGGATAAATCACGAAAGCATGCTATTCCCCTCGTTTTCCATAAGGAAACAGTTTGATCAATTCTAGAAGGTTGAAAGAAAACATTAGATATAATAGGACCAGATAAAATAAATTTGTTCAATCCAAAACATGTGCGAAATTGAAACCATATTCGTATTGTAGGTCTAATTATTTTATTAATTATTTGTTTATTTTGTTTATTCAGTTTGGTTAATGATAGGGGAACGAAGCTCCGAAAATAGAAACTAATGAGAATCCCTACACAGACTCACCCTGCAGGTTCACCCATTGAGGACAACGAGTTTCATCCCAGTCTTGCGTCCAAAACATCAAATATCGGATATTAATTGCCCAATAATCAAATCTAAAAATCTGCAATGCTAAACCAGCATCCTTCTTTTTGATTTCTGTAGATATTTCTTACTCAACCTAGGATTTTTATTCTGCCATATATATGAAGATATTTTAGAATCAATAATATCAAAAAAGGATTTAGAGATAAAAATTGGTACCATTTGAAATAAGTACAGAAATTTAGGTAAAACAGTCATTTTAATAGCACTAATTTGACCAATCAATGATGAGGACAGTGGGGACTATTTGGTAAACAATTGCTTAACATGGTGAATTAAGGGTAGAAAGTTAATTTTAAATAAATCTTTATATTTTTTAGTAATTTTGACACTCAAATAAGTGAAATAATCATTAATTAATTCAAATGGTAATTGTCTATAAATTGGAACTTGCATATTTAATGGTAAAAGCTCACTCTGATTAAGATTTAGTTTATAACCAGAAAAACTACTGAACTGAGCTAGTAGTGATAAAACGGCCGGGATGGATTTCTCTGGGTTAGAGATATATAATAACAAGTCATCTGCATACAATGATACCTTATGCGTCTCCTTCCCACGAGTAATTCTAAATATATTGGGTGAATCATGAAAGACAATTGCCAAGGGTTCCAAAGCTATATCAAATAACAAAGTACTTAAAGGACAACACTGTTTAGTACCTCTGAAAAACCTAAAAATGGGGGATTTCTGATTATTGATAACTACGGAAGCCAAAGGTGAATGATATATCAATTCAATCCAAGAAATAAATTTTGGGCTAAAGTTGAATCTCTCAAGCACATTAAATAAATATTTCCATTCAGCTCTGTCAAACGCCTTCTCGGCGTCAAGTGAAGTAACTCATTCTGGAACTTTAGATGAAGGAGTATATACAATATTCATTAATCTCCTAACATTTAAATACGAAAAGCAAGTTTTAATAAATCCTGTCTGATCATCAGAAATAATTTGTGGCAGTACCTTTTCCAATCTATTTGCTATTATTTTAGAAAAAATGTTGGAATCTACGTTCGTACATTCAACAAAGATATAGGTCTATATGATGCACAATCAGTAAGGTCTTTATCTTTTTTAGGAATTAAATAAATGGATGCTTCATAGAGGATTGTGGCAATTTACCTACAAATAAGGCATCCTTAAAAATTTTACATAGCCATGGTGAAAGTAATTTTGAAAAAGATTTATAAAATTCGACTGTAAATCCATCCAAACCTGATGCTTTTCCAGTATTTATCACAAAAATTGCCTCTCATAATCTTATACAACTCTATCAGGTCACCTCTCATCCTTCATCCCTCCAAGGAGAAAGGGTCGAGTTCACTCAACCTGTCTTCATAAGGCATGCTCCCCAATCCAGGCAACATCCTTGTAAATCTCCTTTGATTCATTTCTATGGTTTCCACATCCTTCCTGTAGTGAGGCAACAAGAACTAAGTACAGTTGTCTGTGCTTAAGTGGTCTGTACTAAGTGTGGTGTGACCAGGGTCCCATATAGCTGGAACATTACCTCTTGGCTCTTAAACTCAATCCCATGATTGATGAAGGCTAATGCACCGTATGCTTTCTTAACCATAGAGTCAACCTATGCAGCTGCTTTGAGCGTCCTTTGGACTCAGACCCCAAGATCCCTCTGATCCTCCACACTGCCAGGAGTCTTACCATTAATACTATATTCGGCCATCATATTTGACCTAACAAAATGAACCACTTCACACTTATCCATTCAATTTTGGCCAGCTCCTCACTCATGGCTCTGTAATTCCCTTTACTCAACTATAATACTGAGGCATTTAACTTTAGCTTTTCCTTCTCAAATTTCAGGGTGAATTCAATCATATTATGAGCACTTACCCCTCCAGTTCTTTTACCTTAAAACTCTAATGGTTCATTGCACAACACCCAATCCAAAATAGGTGATCAACTAGCCACTCTAAAATATGCATTTTGTATCTCCAATTGTAATTTGCAATATACATCTTTGCGACTGTGTGGACATCTGTATTTAACTCCCATTAGTGCCTTTTTATCTTTGCAGTTTATTAGCTATAGCTTTACCAAAACTCGACCTCTCCAGAAAGTGGATAGATGGCATAGCCCCTTCAAGGATTCAGGATTATCTCACTAATTGGCAGCCATATTTTGGTACCAGTGTTCCATATTTAAGGAGCACAAGAATAGATGAATCATCTGTTCTTCTTGTATTATCATCTCGTGTTTTGTTTCAAATTCTGTTCTTTTTCATTCTCATGTCAAGTCTTGATTCCAGCCTCGGATACTCCAGCACATGGGTCCAACCATCCTCGCCTAGGTCTCTTGCCACAGTTTCATTTTTCCACTAATAGAGCCAGCTCAGCCCCTCTGCCTACCTGCCTGTGCTTTCAATATAATGTATATCCTTAGATTTTCATCTCACAGTTTGTAATCTTCTTTCAGCCATTACTTAGTGATCCACACAACATCATACATGCCAGTCTGTGTGGCTGGACCAGGACAAATTGTTGGTCATTTTACACCAAGGAATCTGAAGCTCTTAACTAGCTCTTCTTTATTTAAAACATCAGCAGGGTCATAGATAGGGTGGGTAGTGTGATAGTTTTCCCAAAGTACAGAGCATCAAAAACCAGTGGGCAGATGTTTAAGAGTCAGAGGAAATCTGAGGAAAATGCTTTTCACCCAGAGGATGGTTGCAGTCTGGATCTTGTTCCCTGGGTGATGCTGGAGATCAGTACTGTCTTGTAAATGATGCTCTTGAATGGCCAAGGCAGAGAAGGCTACAGACTAAGTGCTGGTAAATGGGATTAGTGGAGTTGAGTTTTTGATGGTTCACGTGACCAAGATTGACAAATATCTGTTTCTGTCCTGCTTGACATGCAGGTAGGGGTAGCAATTTATTTTTGGGACAGTTTATCATCTTCCTTGTGTACAAAATGTAAAATGGGCATAAAGCAGCAAATGCAGAACTTGATTCCGTAAACTACACGCATTTAAATATATCACCTTCTGTCCTGTAGTAAAATTTTTTGATTTTATCAATGGTTTACATTTCAACTCATCCTTTTGACTACAATTTAGACCGATCATCAGCCTCTCCATGCCAGGGGTTTCAATAAACTCTGCCTTTGTTTGTAAACCAAATGTCTCATCCTCAGTACAATCACTCTGGTTCCCATTCCCCTGCCAAATTAGCTTTAAACCTCCCGAAAAACTCTAGCCAACTTGCCCACAATGATATTGGACCCACTTGTGTTCACATGTAACCTGTCACTTTTGTACAGGTTGTACCTTCTCTCGAGGAGATCCCAAAGATCCACATGTCTGAACCCCTTCCCCTGCACCCAGTCCTTAGCCACGCATTCATCTGCCAAATCATCCTTCTCTTATTCTCACTGGAGTGCGGCACAGGCAGCAGGCCTAAGATTACTTCCCTGGATGTCCTGTTTTGCAGCTTTCAACTTAGAATATCTCTTCAGGACTTCCTCACCATTTCTACCTTTGTCATTGGTGCCAATATGCACCAAGACTTCTGATTGATGACCCTCATCCTTGAGAATACCATGGAGCCAATCTCAGACATCCCTGATCCTTGCAGCTGGGAGGCAACATACTATCCAGCAGTCTCTATCACACCCACGGTATCTCATCTCTGTTCCTCTGTTAAGGTGTATGCTATCAACACTGCAGTTCTCTTCACCTCTCTGCTCTTCTGAGCCACAGAACCACACTATGGAATAAACATCAGTGCTATAATAATGACAATAATCTTATTACAATTCTTGTACTCAGTAACAGGTCTGAAAAGGAGGGGATATTAGAGGTTTGGGTATTTATTGGGAATGAATGGTAAAAGGAAGCCTCGAGAGCTGAACCATTTTAGTCTGAAAGATGTAATTTGTTTAAATCCTGATAATATTAAATATATGTTGTCATGGGATGATAAAAAGGAGGGAACGTGGAAACATGTATAGAACATTATATTTTTTGTAACCATTTGAGGTGCAAAATGGAGTTGTAGACAATCCCGGAGTGAAGCTAATATGTTGCAATATATGTACATGACGAAAAGAAATGTCCTTACGAAAGGAATGCATCAGTGCAAGCAACAAATGTACTGAGATTTGTTAAAAAATAAGGACATAGCAGAGAATAGACTACAACAAAGGTATTGGGAGGAATGAGATCACTGGAAATAGGAAGTTGCCTTGTCCTTTAAGTAGACAGTAAAATAAACAGTTTGTAAATGTGCGTTGGACATCCCCGACCATTTCCAATAGGAGTGAGGTGTCCATCCCTTGCAAGTACTAAAGGATAAAGGTGCTTGATAAAGATCCACTCAGTGTTGCTATTGTGTTTTGTGAGACTTAGCTTAGAGATACTCAACATCTTTCAGTGGGTGAACAGTTAGGGAACGATGACCACAACTCCTCAAATTTCAGGATAGCTACAGATAAGGATAGGTACGGTCCTTGTTGGAGAATTATAAATTAGAGCAGGGCAAACTATGAGTAAATTAGTCAGGAACTAAGAACCATTAATTAAGAACACTTTTTCTCTGGCAACACCATATCAGTCTGTGTCAGGGTCCTGAATTACCCCTATGAACTGTGCTTTTGAAAAGAGAGAGAGAGAGTTATTTTAACACCGATATCTTGTTTTGAAAAGAGAGAACGGCAAAGACTGCTCACATGTTGTTTATACATTCTTCAAGGACATCGCTTGCTTGTATTCTTACACAGACAGAGAAGGCCGGAGTTATTTGAGAGACAGGTGGTACTCAGCACGGGAAGATAAAATAGAAGGTCAGATGATAGGCCGGAGGCACATATTTTGGACACTGAATGAGCTTCGTTGTGCCCGCAGGAAAAGTGGGTTTTTGGAGGATCGATCAGGCGGATCGATCAGTCGCTCTTACAGTGTGAAAAGGCAGTGACCAGTGGGGAGTTGTCCATGTGTCCACCCTTGCCTGGGTTGATAGCTCCACCACAGGAAAAACAGTCCCCTTTGTTGTGGTCACAGTCGGTGACTTTTAAATGATTTTGGAGGACAACAAGAAGATCGACGGTATCAGTTCATCTGAAGACTCAAATCTCTCCCCCCGCCCCTCTCTCTCTCCATCACTACTCGACTCAATACCATGAACTGAACTGAACTTTCCTCATCATCGTAAGACTGTACCTTTTTACCCCTAGACCTGAAGAAGCTTGGTTTTTCACACATATTTCCACACTTACTGATATACTTACATATATATATACTTACATATATATATAATCATTGCTAAACTGTTTGATATATCCAAATTTATATTACTGTATTGCGTAGTTACTAATAAATATTATTAGTTAATAGTAATACTGGACTCCAAAGTGTTTTCTATTTCTGCTGGCTCTTTATTCCCATCACGGGGTACGTGACAAGACATAGAAACATAGAAAACCTAGAGCACAATACAGGCCCTTTGTCCCACAAAGCTATGTGGGGCATTTGAAGATCTGCAAAGAGTACAAGACAGGTTTGCTCCTGTTAGAAAGAAGGACTGGGATGGAAAGATAAGATAATCTTGGATTTCCAGAGAGGGAATGAATTTAGTCATGAAGGAAAAAGAAAAGTAAACAAAGTTTTGAAAGTTAGAATCAAACAAAACACATGAGGAACATAAAGAAACCAGAAGAGAATAAAAGAAGGAATTAGGAAAGATCGGAGGGGCCATGAAAAGTCCCTGGCAAGTAGGAGTAAGGTGAATCCCAAGTCATTCTTTACATACATCAAGAGCTGAAAGATAACCAGGGAGAGGGTGGGACCACTCATGGATAAACGGGGATAAATTTGCATGGATCCGGAGAATGTGAGTGAGGCACTTAATGAGTGCTTTGCTTCAGTATTTACCAAGGAAAATTAAATGGATGACCAGGAGATCAGTGCTGAGTGTATAAATACAAGAAGACATTTAAAGGTCAAAGAGGAGGAAGTGATGGGCCTTCCTAATGATTATTACGGTCAATAAGTCTGGAGAGCCCGATGGGATTTTCTCCAAGTTGTTAATGGAGATGAGAGATACGATTGCTGGGCCCTTGACCAGTATCTTTGTGTCCTCGCTACCCACAGGCAAAGTCCTGGAGGACTGATGAGTGGCTAATGTTGTACCTCTATGAAAGAATGGAACAAGAGAAAATCCTAGGAACTATAGACTGATGATTCTCACATCAGTTGTAGGAAAGTTCTGGAGAAAACTATTAGGGATAGAATATAGGAGCATTTGGAACCCCGTGGCTTAATGAGGGAAAGCCAGCACGCTTTACCAACTTGACTGAATGTTTTGCCTAGCTGACGAAAGAGATTGATAAGCATAGGACAGTGGATACTGTCTACTTGGATTTTTGTAAAGCATTTGACAAAGTCCCTCACATTACAGGCTCATCCGGAAGATTAAGATGTCTGGGACCTACAGTGAATTGGCTGTTTGGATTCAGAACTGGCATGCGCATAGAAGACAGAGGATAGTGTTTGTCGGGACTTACTCTTGCTGAAGGTCTGTAATTAGTGGTATTCCTCAAGGATCTGTGCCGGGACCTCTGCTGTTTGTGATATGATGTATATAAATGACCTGGATGAAAATGTAGATGGGTGGGTTAATAAGTTTATGGATGATACCAAGATTGGTGGAGTTGTGGATTGTGTACAAAACTGGCAAAGAACACAGCGTGATATAGATCACTTGCAGATATGGGCAGAGAAATGTAGGATGGAGTTACACCCAGAAAAGTGTGAGGCTTTGCACCTTGCTAGGGCAAATGCATGGAGACAGTACACTGTTAAGGGCAAAATCCTTAGAAGTGTTGCTGAGAAGAGAGCGCTTGGGTTCAAGTTCGTAGTTCCTTGAAAGTTGCTACACAGTTTGATAGGTGGTAAAGAAAGTTAGGGAATGCTTGCTTTTATTAGTCAAGGCATTGTGTACTAAAGTTAAGAGGTGATGTTGCAACTTTATAAACATCTGGTTAGGTCACATCTGGAGAATTGCATACAGTCCTGGTCATTTCACTGTAGGAAAGATGTTGTGACATTGGAGAGGGTGGTGAAGAGGTTTAGCAGGATGCTGCCCAGATTAAAGTGCATGAGGCAAAATGAGAGACTGGATAAACATGAGTTGTCTTCTCTGGATCACAGAGGCTGAGGGGTGATCTGAGAGAGGGTTGCAAGTTATTGAGAAGCATAGATAGAGTGGACAGACACTATTTGTTTCTTTAATACCAAAAGGCATGGGTTGAAGGTGAGAGGGGGTAGGTTGAATGGGGATGTGAGGGGTAAGTTTTTTTTTTACTTTGAGAGTCGTGGATGCCGAGAATGTGCTGCCTGGTGGTAGAGGCAAATACATTGGAAATTTTTAGAAGACTTTTGGATAAGCACATGGATGTAAGGTAGATGGAGGGATATGGACATGGTGTAAGTAGGAGGGATTAGTGTTTGGGGATCTTTGGTTTGCTTATCAGCTGGAAAAGATAAGTATTAAACACTAGGCCAACTGAGCCATTAACTAAAGTTCTCAAATACAAGCCAATGCTCACACTGTGGCTGGAAGTCAAAAGCTAAACACGAACTAAATACCACTCCTTAAAGTGTCAATTGAAACAGCGGTCTTCTGTCCCAGACAAGAATGAGGGCAAGCAGGGAGCACAGATGTTGCTGTGCATTTTGTTCAGTCTCAACAAGACCAGAATGAACAGAAGGAAGATAAATACCTGGATAATGAAACTCCTATCCGCTGGAAAGGGCATACTCACGAGCAGGTAGATCCTGTGGTGGGCATACTCGCGAGCAGGTAGATCCTGTGGTGGGCATACTTGCGAGCAGGTAGATCCTGTGGTGGGCATACTCGCGAGCAGGTAGATCCTGTGGTGGGCATACTCGCGAGCAGGTAGATCCTGGGGTGGGCATACTCGCGAGCAGGTAGATCCTGGGGTGGGCATACTCGCGAGCAGGTAGATCCTGGGATGGGCATACTCGCGAGCAGGTAGATCCTGGGGTGGGCATACTCGCGAGCAGGTAGATCCTGGGGTGGGCATACTCGCGAGCAGGTAGATCCTGGGGTGGGCATACTCGCGAGCAGGTAGATCCTGGGGTGGGCATACTCGCGAGCAGGTAGATCCTGGGGTGGGCATACTCACGAGCAGGTAGATCCTGGGGTGGGCATACTCACGAGCAGGTAGATCCTGGGGTGGGCATACTCACGAGCAGGTAGATCCTGGGGTGGGCATACTCACGAGCAGGTAGATCCTGGGGTGGGCATACTCACGAGCAGGTAGATCCTGGGGTGGGCATACGCACGAGCAGGTAGATCCTGGGGTGGGCATACTCACGAGCAGGTAGATCCTGGGGTGGGCATACTCACGAGCAGGTAGATCCTGGGATGGGCATACTCACGAGCAGGTAGATCCTGGGGTGGGCATACTCACGAGCAGGTAGATCCTGGGATGGGCATACTCACGAGCAGGTAGATCCTGGGATGGGCATACTCACGAGCAGGTAGATCCTGTGGCAGAGTCTATGGTTTTCAGAGAGAAGTACAGCACAGAAACAGACCCTTTGGACAACCTAATCCATGCTGAAACCAATTCAACTGCCTACTCACAGTGACCTGTTACCAAAACCATATCCAGCCATATCCCTATGATTCATGTACTTACGCAAACTTCTCTTAGACATTGAAATCAAACGTGCTGGCAGCTCATTCCACACTCTCATGACCCACTGAGTGAAAAATATTCCCCTCATGTTCCCCTTTTCAACTTTCACCCTTAAGCCATGACCTCTGGTTGTAGTCCCACCCAACCTCAGTGGAAAAAGCCTGCTAGCATTTATCTTATCCATATCCTTCATAATTTTGTATACTTCTATCAAATCTCCTCTCAATCTTCTATGTTCTAAAGAATACGTTTTAAGAAAGGAGGGAGAGAGAAAACAGTCAATTATAGACCACTTATTCTGACATCAGGGGTGGGGAAGATGCTCAAGTCAATTATAAAAGATGATATAGCGGCATATTTGGATAGCAGTAGCAGGATAGGTCCGAGTCAGCATGGACTTACGCAGGGGAAATCATGCTTGACTTATCTTCTGGAATTTTTTGAGGATGTAACTATGAAAATGGACATGGGAATGCCAGTGGATGTAGTGTACCTGGACTTTCAGAAAGCCTTTGATAAGGACCCACTTAGGAGGTTAGTGGGAAAAATTAGAGCACGTGGTATTGGGGGTAGGGTACTGACATGGATAGAAAATTGGTTGGTAGACAGGAAACAAAGAGTAGGGATTAACGGGTCCTTTTCAGAATGGCAGGCAGTGACTAGTGGGGTACCGCAAGACTCAGTGCTGGAACCGCAGATATTTACAATATGCATTAATCATTTAGATGAAGGGATTAAAAGTAACATTAGCAAATTTGCAGATGACACAAAGCTGGGTGACAGTGTGAAATGTGAGGAGGATGTTATGAGAATACAGGGTGACTTGGACAGGTTGGGTGAGTGGGCAGATGCATGGCAGATGAAGTTTAATGTGGATAAATGTGAGGTTATGCACTTTGGTGGCAAGAACAGGAAGACATTCTTGCTATGGAGGGAGTGCAGCGTAGGTTCACTGGGTTAATTGCAGGGATGGCCGGAATATCGTATGTTAAAAGATTGGAGCAACTGGGCTTGTATACACTGGAATTCAGAAGGATGAAAGGGGATCTGATTGAAACATATAAGATTATTAAGGGATTGGACATGCTAGAGGCAGGAAACATCTTCCCAATGTTGGGGGAGTCCAGAACCAGAGGCCACATTTAAGAATAAGGGGTAGACCATTTAGAATGGATTTGAAGAAAATCTTTTTCACACAGAGTGTTGTGGATCTGTGGAATGCTCTGCCAAAGAAGGCAGTGGAGGCCAATTCTCTGGATTCTTTCAAGAAAGAGTTAGATAGAGCTCTTAATGATAGCGGAGTCAAGTGAAATGGGGAGAAGGCAGGAACAGGGTACTGATTGTGGATGATCAGCCATTATCACAGTGAGTGGCGATGCTGGCTCAAAGGGCCGAATGGCCTACTCCTGCACCTATTGTCTATTGTCTAATACAATCCTAACTATGTCTCCTGTATAACTATGTATCGGTAACGGCAGAACAGCCAGACTTACCCAACAGAGGCAAAGACAAGACAAGACAGATCCCCTCTCAGGGCAACAGCAGAATGGCTTAACTTACCCCACAGAGGCGAGGACAAAAATACACAAACACAAAAGAACAACAGACAGTTCCATCTCTCCATCAGGGTTGCTCCGAGTCACAGTTACGGCCAGCGACCTCAGTTGGCTATAGAAACAGCCCGATCCCTACCTAGCTCAGAGTGGCTGATGGCCACTCAGCTGGCCCGGGAAACAGCCGAATCCATACTGCAGAGACAGCTCCGACTACCGACAGCAAGGCTCCATGAGGGGATGGTTCCCCAACACGGCTTAAAGACGGCAAGTGGCCGCTCCAGCCTTCCACCGGCAGTTTGACCCCAGGGAATCATGACAAGACAAACCAGCAGCCCACACCCAACCCCAAGGCCACTTATATTCCAAACCCCAAGATGGGAATCAGGTGCCTATGATTAACTCAATCAAAACAAGGGGCAGCTGGAAGACTCGGAATCCTGAGTCCACGGACCGGACTGTGAACCAGAATGCGGACTTCATGGACCGGACCATGACACACCCCAAACCTTTGTGTCATCAGCAAACTTACTAACCCACCCTCCTATTGCTCATCCAGGTCATTTATAAAAATCACAAACAGGAAGGGTCCCAGAACAGAGCACTACAGAATGCCACATACATCGAAGTTGCTGGTGAACGCAGCAGGCCAGGCAGCATCTATAGGAAGAAGCGCAGTCGATGTTTCAGGCCGAGACCCTTCGTCAGGACTAACTGAAGGAAGAGTGAGTAAGGGATTTGAAAGCTGGAGGGGGAGGGGGAGATGCAAAATGATAGGAGAAGACAGGAGGGGGAGGGATGGAGCCGAGAGCTGGACAGGTGATAGGCAGAAGGGGATACGAGAGGATCATGGGACAGGAGGTCCGGGAAGAAAGACGGGGGGGGGGGGTGACCCAGAGGATGGGCAAGAGGTATATTCAGAGGGACAGAGGGAGAAAAAGGAGAGTGAGAGAAAGAATGTGTGCATTAAAAAGAGTAACAGATGGGGTACGAGGGGGAGGTGGGGCCTAGCGGAAGTTAGAGAAGTCAATGTTCATGCCATCAGGTTGGAGGCTACCCATACGGAATATAAGGTGTTGTTCCTCCAACCTGAGTGTGGCTTCATCTTTACAGTAGAGGAGGCCGTGGATAGACATGTCAGAATGGGAATGGGATGTGGAATTAAAATGTGTGGCCACTGGGAGATCCTGCTTTCTCTGGCGGACAGAGCGTAGATGTTCAGCAAAGCGGTCTCCCAGTCTGTGTCGGGTCTCACCAATATATAAAAGGCCACATCGGGAGCACCGGACGCAGTATATCACCCCAGTCGACTCACAGGTGAAGTGATGCCTCACCTGGAAGGACTGTTTGGGGCCCTGAATGGTGGTAAGGGAGGAAGTGTAAGGGCATGTGTAGCACTTGTTCCGCTTACACGGATAAGTGCCAGGAGGGAGATCAGTGGGGAGGGATGGGGGGGACGAATGGACAAGGGAGTTGTGTAGGGAGCGATCCCTGCGGAATGCAGAGAGAGGGGGGGAGGGAAAGATATGTTTAGTGGTGGGATCCCGTTGGAGGTGGCGGAAGTTACGGAGAATAATATGTTGGACCCGGAGGCTGGTGGGGTGGTAGGTGAGGACCAGGGGAACCCTATTCCTAGTGGGGTGGTGGGAGGATGGAGTGAGAGCAGATGTACGTGAAATGGGGGAGATGCGTTTAAGAGCAGAGTTGATAGTGGAGGAAGGGAAGCCCCTTTCTTTAAAAAATGAAGACATCTCCCTCGTCCTAGAATGAAAAGCCTCATCCTGAGAGCAGATGCGGCGGAGACGGAGGAATTGCGAGAAGGGGATGGCGTTTTTGCAAGAGACAGGGTGAGAAGAGGAATAGTCCAGATAGTTGTGAGAGTCAGTAGGCTTATAGTAGACATCAGTGGATAAGCTGTCTCCAGAGACAGAGACAGAAAGATCTAGAAAGGGGAGGGAGGTGTCAGAAATGGACCAGGTAAACTTGAGGGCAGGGTGAAAGTTGGAGGCGAAGTTAATAAAGTCAACGAGTTCTGCATGCGTGCAGGAAGCAGCGCCAATGCAGTCGTCGATGTAGCGAAGGAAAAGTGGGGGACAGATACCAGAATAGGCACGGAACATAGATTGTTCCACAAACCCAACAAAAAGGCAGGCATAGCTAGGACCCATACGGGTGCCCATAGCTACACCTTTAGTTTGGAGGAAATGGGAGGAGCAAAAGGAGAAATTATTAAGAGTAAGGACTAATTCTGCTAGACGGAGCAGAGTGGTGGTAGAGGGGAACTGATTAGGTCTGGAATCCAAAAAGAAGCGTAGAGCTTTGAGACCTTCCTGATGGGGGATGGAAGTATATAGGGACTGGACATCCAAGGTGAAAATAAAGCGGTGGGGGCCAGGGAACTTAAAATCATCGAAAAGTTTAAGAGCGTGAGAAGTGTCACGAACATAGGTCGGAAGGGTTTGAACAAGGGGTGATAAAACAGTGTCGAGGTATGCAGAAATGAGTTCGGTGGGGCAGGAGCAAGCTGAGACAATAGGTCGGCCAGGACAGGCAGGTTTGTGGATCTTGGGTAGGAGGTAGAAACGGGAAGTGCGGGGTGTGGGAACTATAAGGTTGGTAGCAGTGGATGGGAGATCCCCTGAGCGGATAAAGTCAGTGATGGTGTGGGAGACAATGGCCTGGTGCTCCTTAGTGGGGTCACGATCGAGGGGTAAATAAGAGGAGGTATCCGCGAGTTGTCGCTGTGCCTCGGCAAGGTAGAGGTCAGTACGCCAGACTACAACAGCACCCCCCTTATCAGCGGGTTTAATAATAATGTTAGGATTAGTGCGGAGGGAGCGGAGAGCAGAGCGTTCCGAAGGAGTGAGGTTGGAATGGGGACAAGGTGCGGTGAAGTCGAGACGGTTGATGTCCCGCTTCTTCCTATAGATGCTGCCTGGCCTGCTGCGTTCACCAGCAACTTTGATGTATGTTGCTTGAATTTCCAGCATCTGCAGAATTCCTGTTGTTTACTACAGAATGCCACTGGTCACTGTCCTCCATGCAGAATATGGACCATCTACAACCACCCTTTGCCTTCTATGGGCAAGCCAATTCTGGATCCATAAAGCAAGGTTGCCTTGAATCCTATGCCTCCTTACTTTCTGGATGGACCTTGCATTGGGAGCCTTATCAAATGCTTTACAGCAGGCGGTGAAAAAGGCGAATGGTATGCTGGCATTTATAGCGAGAGGATTCGAGTACAGGAGCAGGGAGGTACTACTGCAGTTGTACAAGGCCTTGGTGAGACCACACCTGGAGTATTGTGTGCAGTTTTGGTCCCCTAATCTGATGAAAGACATCCTTGCCATAGAGGGAGTACAAAGAAGGTTCACCAGATTGATTCCTGGGATGGCAGGACTTTCATATGAAGAAAGACTGGATGAACTGGGCTTGTACTCGTTGGAATTTAGAAGATTGAGGGGGGATCTGATTGAAACGTATAAGATCCTAAAGGGATTGGACAGGCTAGATGCAGGAAGATTGTTCCCGATGTTGGGGAAGTCCAGAACGAGGGGCCACAGTTTGAGGATAGAGGGGAAGCCTTTTAGGACCAAGATTAGGAAAAACTTCTTCACACAGAGAGTGGTGAATCTGTGGAATTCTCTGCCACAGGAAACAGTTGAGGCCAGTTCATTGGCTATATTTAAGAGGGAGTTAGATATGGCCCTTGTGGCTCCGGGGGTCAGGGGGTATGGAGGGAAGGCTGGGGCGGGGTTCTGAGTTGGATGATCAGCCATGATCATAATAAATGGCGGTGCAGGCTCAAAGGGCTGAATGGCCTACTCCTGCACCTATTTTCTATGTTTCTATGTTTCTATGTTTACAGAAATCCATATACACTACATCCACTGCTCTACTTTCATCAATGTATTTTGTTACATCCTCAAGGATTCAATCAAGCTTGTAAGGCATGACCTGCACTTGATAAAGCCAGGCTGATGATCCCTAATCAGATTATGTCTCTCCAAATGCTCATAAGTCCTGCCTTTCAGGATCTTCTGCAACAACTTGCCCACCACTGAAGTCAGACTCACTGATCAATAATTTCCTGTGTTATCTCTACTCCCTTTCTTGAACAAGGGAACAACACTGCAACCCTCCAATCCTCTGGCACTTCTCCCGTCTCTATTGATGATACAAAGATAATCCTCAGGGGCTCAGAAATTTTCTCCCTCAGTTCCAACAGTAGCCTGGAGCATATCTCATCCAGACCTGGTGACTTATCTAACTTAACACTTTTCAAAAGCTCCAGCCCATTCCCTTTCTTAATGTCTATATGCTCAAGTGTTTCAGTCTGCTATAAATTATTCCCACAATTGTCAAGGAACTTTTCCCTGGTGAATACTGAAGCAAAGTATTCATTAAGTATCACTGCTTCTTCCTCTGACTCCATGCACGTTTCCACTATTGCACCAGATTGGTCCTATTTTCACATGGCTCATCCTCTTGCTCTTCACATACTTGTGGAATGCCTTGGGGTTTTCCTTATTCCACCTCACCAAGGCCCTCACAAGGACTCTTCTAGCTATTCTAATTTCATTCTTAAGCTCCTTCCTGGCAACCTTGTAATTTTCTAGAGTTCCAACAGAACCTAGTTTCTTGAACATTTGGTAAGCTTTTCTTTTCTTCTTAATTAGATTTTCTACATCCTTTGTACACTATGGTTCTTTTACCCTACCATCCTTTCCCTGCCTCAATGGAACATACCTATGCAGAACTCCATACAAATGTTCCCTGAACATTTGCCGCATTTCTGCTGTGCATTTCTCTGAGAACATCTGCTCCCAATTTATGATTCCAAGTTTCTGTCTAACAGCATAATATTTCCCCTTACCCCAATTAAATGTTTTCCTAAATTGTCTGCTCCTATCCCTCTCCAGTCCTATGGTAAAGGAGATAGAGTTGTGATCACTGCTTCCAAAATGCTCACCCATCGATAGATCTGACACCTGACCAGGTTCATTTCTTAATACCAGATCAAGTGCAGCCTCTTCTCTAGTTGGCTTATTTACATATTACATCGGGAAACCTTCCTGAACACACCTAATGAACTCCACCCCATCGAAACCACTTGCTGTAAGGAGATGCCAATCAATATAAGGAAAGTTAAAATCACCCTACGTGAGTTCCTCCTTTTCTGCAGCTGTGATACTATCCCCGATTAGCAATGCCATGCCCCTACCTCTTTTTCCTCCCTCCCTGTCCTTTTTGAAACATCTAGAGTCCAGCACATTCAGCAGCCATTCCTGCTCCTGCGACATCCAAGCCATAGTTCCACGTATTGATCCATGCTCTAATTTCATCCACCTTGTATATGATATTCCTTGCGTTAAAATAGACACACCTCAAACCATCTGTCTCAGTGCGTCTTTGCTCTATTATCTGCCTATGCTGCCTCACAAACTCCTTGCAAGCTGTCTCTACTTCTGTGCCAACTGCCTCATCTTCTGCCTCTTCACTTCGGTTCCCGTCCCCCTGCAAATCTAGTTTAAACCCTCCCCAATAGCATTAGCAAACCTCCCTCCCAGGACCACTTACAAAATGCTGGAAGAACTCAGCAAGCCAGGCTGCATCTATGGAAAATGTACAGTCGATGTTTCAGGCCAAAACCTTAAGGCAGGACAATTTGACTGTATTTTTTCCATAGGTGCTGCCTGGCCTCCAGCATTTTGTGTGTGTTGCTCAAATTTCCAGAATCTGCAGATTTTCTCTTGTTTGTGATTTGGCTCCCTCCCCGAATATTGGTTCCCCCCCACCACCACCCCAGTTCAGGTGCAACCCATTTGTACAGGTCACTCCTTCCCAGAAAAGTTTAAGAATAAGGAGTAGGCCATTTAGAATAGAGTTGAGGAAAAACTTGTTCACCCAGAGAGTGGTGGATATATGGAATGCTTTGCCCCAGAAGGTCTGTGGAGGCCAAGTCTCTGGATGCTTTCAAGAAAGAGATGGATAGAGTGTCATAAGGTGGTGGCTGGGAACGGACCCAAGTGCAAGACACAGACACTGAAGTACTAGGGACAGGACTAGGATACAGGGCGATGGCAAGGACATGGACAGGAAAACCAGGAACCCGAAAAAGGACTGAACAAGAGAGCCAGGAGCCCGGGCTTGGACTCCGAGCCAGAGACTGGACCCCAGAACTAGGCAAGGATGAGGCTTGGCATGCAGGCAGGATGAGGCTGGAGTCTTCAGGCTAAAAGCTAGAGGCTAGAGACTTGGCTTGGCTTGGCAAGAGGCTAGGGGCTAGAGGCTGGAGTGTTCAGGCTTGAGGCTAGGCAGGAGGCTGGAGGCAGGAGACTTGAGGCGAGGCGAGGCTGGAGGCTGGAGGCAGGAGACTTGAGGCGAGGCCAAGCTGGAGGCTGGGAGCAGGAAACAAGGCGAGGTGAGGCTGGAGATCAGAGGCAAGGCAAGGCTGGAGGCTGGAGACTTGAGGCGTCTCCTGGGCAGGGCGCAGTACACCTGGGCAGGGTGTGGTTCATCTGGGCAGGGCGCGGTTCACCTGGGCAGGGCGCGGATCACCACCCGACAGAGGCCAGGGATAGGAAGGGACAGAACCAACCCCAGGTAACAGCAAGACGGCCTGGCTTACCTGGGCCGAGGCAAGGGATAGGAAGGGACAGAACCAACCCCAGGTAATGGCAAGATGGCCTGGCTTACCTGGGTGGAGGCAGGGACAGGAAGAGACAGGACCAAACCCAGGTAATGGCAAGACGGCCTGGCTTTCCTGGGCAGAGGCAAGGGACAGGAAGGGAGCTAGGTACAGGGTGGCTCCAGGACAAGACTGTAGGCAAGACGAGGCGAGAGTTACCAGCAGACAAGGCAAGGCTTCTGGCAAAGCAAGGCGAAATGAGAACTTCAGGTGAGGCGAGAGTTACCGGCAAGACAAGACAGGGCTTCAGGCGAGGAAACAGAAGGCAAAGGAAGGGATACAAGTAATAAGGACAAGAACAATCCAGCAGCCATGTCCTGGTCTCTGGAGGTATTTATGCAGCCAGCCCCAGCGAGCATCAGCTGCCTCAATTAGAACTCAACAAGAACAGAAACAGGGTAGACAGGAAAACCTGGAGCAAGGGTCGATGGACCGGACCGTGAACCGGAATACAGACTTCACGGACCGGACCATGACATAGCGCTCTTAAAGATAGTGGAATCAAAGGTTATGGGGATAAGGCAGGAACTGGATACTGATAGTGGATGATCAGCCATGATCACAGTGAATGGCGGTGCTGGCTCAAAGGGCCAAATGGCCTACTCCTGCACCTATTGTCTATTGTCTATTGAAAAGGTTCCAATGATACAAGAACTTGAAACCCTGCCCCCTGCACCATCTCCTCAGCCACTCATTCATCTGCGCTATCTTCCTGTTCTGACCTTCCCTAGCTCATGGCACTGGGAGTAATCTGAAGAATAGCATCTTGGAGGTCCTGTTCTTTAGCCTCCTTCCTAACTTCCTAAACTTACCGCATAGGATCTCTACCCCTCTCTTGTCTTTGTCATTGGTATCAACATGTACCACGACCTCCTGCTGCTCACCCACACCTTTAAGAATAATCTGCAACCACTGAGTGACATCCTCGACCCTAGCACCCAGGAGGCAACACATTATCCGGATGTCTCTTTTGTTGCTGCAGGATCTCCTATCTGTCCCCCTAACTATCGAGTTGCCTATGACTATTGCTTCGCCTGACTTCACTCTACACTTCTGAGTCTCAGAGCCGACTAGAGTGCTCTTGGTCTGGATGCTGCTACCTTTCCCATACTGGTCATCCCCTTCAGCAGTAACCAAAGGGGTATACCTGTTGCTGAGGGGAATGACCACAAGGGAAACCTGCACTGACTTCTTTCTCCCTTTACCTCTCTCGGTGTTCACCCATCTACTCCCTGAATTCTGCACAGTGGGTGTAACCAACTGCTCAAAAGTCTTAGCTATCAGCTGCTTGGTCTCCCGGATGATCTTTATTTCATCCAACTCCATCTCCATCACCTTAAAGCGATATTTCAGGAGCTGGCATTGGCTGTACTTCCCACAGATATCATCATAAGGGAGACCATCAGGTTCTGGCAGGATTGTCATATTTTGAAAGATTGGAGTGACTGGGGTTGTATACACTGGAATTA
Source organism: Mobula hypostoma (assembly GCF_963921235.1). Taxonomy (NCBI): domain Eukaryota; kingdom Metazoa; phylum Chordata; class Chondrichthyes; order Myliobatiformes; family Myliobatidae; genus Mobula; species Mobula hypostoma. The sequence goes on along the minus strand of NC_086106.1, from coordinate 54,600,127 downwards.
AGAAGGATGAGAGGGGATCTGATTGAAACATATAAGATTATTAAGGGATTGGACACGCTAGAAGCAAGATACATGTTCCCGATGTTGGTCGAGTCCAGAACCAGAGGCCACAGTTTAAGAATAAGGAGTAGACAATTTAGAATGGAGTTGAGGAAAAACTTTTTCACACAGAGGGTTGTGGTTCTGTGGAATGCTCTGCCTCAGAAGGCAGTGGAGGCCAATTCTCTGGATTCTTTCAAAAAAGAGCTAGATAGAGCTCTTAAAGATAGCAGTGTGAAGGGATATGGGGAGAAGGCAGAAAAAAAAGTACTAATTGTGGATGATCAGCCATGATCACAGCTGGTTCAAAGGGCTGAATGGCCTACTCCTGCTCCTTTTGTCTATTGTCTATTGTTCTGTGAATTTCCATAGATACAGGAGGACCATTCCACTGCCATATCTGCCACCCTGCCTGCACTGTACTATGGGCAACCAAGACCAAATCAGCAATAATGAAAGGGAAAAGCTACCCTTCTTATCTGTTCATTTGGCCTCAGACTCTTCTCATTGCAGCCTCTTGAGTCAAAGCCTCCAAGTTCCCACTCTCATTCTAGCCCCCACAGCAACGATGGCCGCTGAAATGATGGCCACTCCGCTAGACCTTATCTTTCTTTATGGTTTAAAAAATAAGAATAACCCCCACGCAAGGAGAAAGAACTCAACGCATTTGGTGGTGCTCCGCCTGCCTTCCGCTGCCGCCAATGCCTGTGACACTTCTTGCGTCTGTGCACTGTCTACTGTTTTTAAGAAAAACACACAGGCAATGAGAAAGATAGGTGCTCCACCTAGCTTCTACTGTTGGCAGATTTAGCACATCTATAGAAAAGTAACTATAAACGTCAGGAACTTTTAACTGTAAGCAAACCGTGCAAATGCCGATATAAATAATTAGCAATAGGTAATGAACATGAAATAACAATGTAATAGAGTCCTTAAATGAGTGTAACTATCCCCTTTTGTTCAATAGCCTGATGGTTGAGGGGTAGTAACTGTTCTTGAACCTGTTGGTGCAATTCCTGAGGCATTTGTACCTTCTACCTGATGGCACCATTGAGAAAAGAGCATGGCCTGGGTGGTGAGGATCTTTGACGTTAGATGCTGATTTTCTACGGCAATGTTTCATGTATATGTGCTCAATGGTTGGGAGGATTTTACCCACGATGTACTGTGTCAAATCCAGAATCAGAATCAGAATCAGGTTTATTATCATTGGCATGTGATGTGAAATTTGTTAACTTAGCAGCAGCAGTTCAATGCAATACATAATCTAACAGAGTAATAATAATAATAATAATAAAATAAAAAATAATAATAAATGAACAAGTAAATCAATTACATATATTGCATAGAGTTTTTAAAAACATGTGAAAACAGAAATACTGTATATTAAAAAAAGCGAGGTTGTGTCCAAAGATTCAATGTCCATTTAGGATTTAGATGGCAGAAGGGAAGAAGCTGTTTCTGAATCACTGAATGTGTGACTTCCAGCTTCTGTACCTCCTACTTGATGGTAACAGTGAAAAAAGGGCATGCCCTGGATGCTGCATTTCTGAGACACCACTCTCTGAAGATGTCCTGGGTACTTTGTAGGCTAGTACCCAAGATGGAGCTGACTAGACTTACAATCTTCTGCAGTTTCTTTTGGTCCTGTGCAGTAGCCCCTCCATACCAGATAGTGATGCAGTCTGTCAGAATGCTCTCCACGGTTCAACTATCAAAGTTTTTGAGTGTATTTGTTGACATGCCAAATGGCCTCAAACTCTTTATTAAGTATAACCGCTGTCTTGCCTTCTTTATAACAGCATTGATATGTTGGGACCAGGTTAGGTCCTCAGAGATCTTGACACCCAGGAACTTGAAACTTCTCAACTTTCTCCACTTCTGATCCCTCTATGAGGATTGGTACGTGTTCCTTCATCTTACCCTTCCTGAAGTCCACAGTCAGCTTTTTCGTCTTACTGACGTTGACTGCCAGGTTGTTGCTGCTGCACCACTCCACTAGTTGGCATATCTCACTCCTGTACGCCCTCTAGTCACCACTTGAGATTCTACCAACAATGGTTGTATCATCAGCAAATTTATAGATGGTATTTGAGCTATGCCTAGCCACACAGTCATGCGTATATAGAGAGTAGAACAGTGGGCTAAGCACACACCTCTGAGGTGCGTCAGTGTTGATCGTCAATGAGGAGGATATGCTATCACCAATCCGCACAGATTGTGATTTTCCAGTTAGAAAATCGAGGATCCAATTGTAGAGGGAGGTACAGAGGATGAGGTTCTGCATCTTCTCAATCAGGATTGTGGGAACGTTGGTATTAAGTGCTGAGCTATAGTCGATGAACAGCATCCTCACGTAGGTGTTGTTCAGGTGGTCTAAATCCACTACTTTTTGTAGAAGTTTCTGCTCAAGTTTCATACCTGGCTCTGATGCAGACAGTCAGAACTCTTTCCACCACACATCTATAAAAGTTTGGCAAGGTTTTCAATGTTATGCTGAACCTGTGCAAAATTCTGTCAAGCTTTCTTCGCAATAATATTTATATGATGCATCCAGGACAGGTCCTCTAAAATAGTGACACCCAGGAATTTATAGTTACTGACCCTCTCCACCTCTGATCCTCCAAAGATTACTGGTTCATGGACCTCTGGTTTCCCTCTCCAGAAGTTTACAATCAGTTCCTTAGTCTTATGGACATTGAGTGAGAGATTGCTGGTATTATGCCACCTGGCCAAGTTTTGAACCTCTCTCCAGTATGCTGATTCATCACCCCCTTTGATACAGCCCACAACAGTGGTGTCCTTTGCAAACTTGTATAGGCTGTTTGAGCTGTACTTAGCTACACAGTCATATGTGTAAAGCAACAATAGCAGGGGCCTATGTGCTCATCCCTGGTGTTCCTGTGCTGATGGAGATTGTGGAGGAGATGTTTTTGCCAATCTCAATTAACTGGGGTGTACAAGTGAGGAATATCAGTATCCATTTGCACAAGGGAGTATCTTAAGATGCTGAAAACAGCTGGACTATCCACATCCACAGTAAGTCATTCTACAGGTGTGGACTGGACAACATCCTGACAAGCTACATCACTTCATGGTATGGAAACTGTGGCAGACAGGAAGGTTCTACATAGGGTAGTCAAAACCGGCTAACACATCATCAGCACCAGCTTACCTACCGTCAAGGACATACAGTGGATAGAGAAAGGTGCCGGAAAAGGGGCAGTAACATCATGAAGGATCTCACCCACCCTGCTTGTGGATTGTTTGTCCCACTCCCTTCAGGGAGGAGGCTACTAGAACCATCAGCATCAAAAGTAGTTACTTTGCTCAAGCAGTCAGTTTGATCAACATCTCCACTCATTCGCCTGTATTCCCAGATCCCTTTGTTCTCCCATACTCCTCAGACCAAAATGCAAAACCTTGCACTTGTCTGCATTAAATTCCATCTGCCATTTTTCAGCCCATTTATCCAGCTGATGCAGAACCCTCTATGAGCCATATGATAGCCTCCCTCACTTCCACTGTACCCTTAATCTTGGGCTACGTCCACACTACGCCCGATAATTTTGAAAAAGTAGAGTGACCCTGTAAAAAAAACAAAAAAGTCTCAGCAAAAAAGGTATTTACATTCTATCAACTAATAAACAGGAAAGAACCAAAATAATGTTATCTCTTAGAGAGAAAAAACAGCACCATTTTTAAGTTTAATATTAATTCCCTAAAAAGCTTTAAATTCAATTATAAAATGTTATAATAAAACAGAAAAAATATATAAAAAGCCCTATTAGTAGGAAAAAACTACCAATTAGCTGATTAAAAAAAGAAACAAACCAAGTATTAAATTAAAGGAACAAATCCCCTTATCTTCTTCTCTCAGTCAAATGTACAGATGATCATTTAAACAGTCATACTTGAGCCATAAATCTTTTCAAAGGGAAACCAACAATATGCAATAATGAACAACTCTCCTTGTCTTCTTTAATTAGTCTCTCAATGACATATACAAATGACCTTCATAAATCTTGTTTCCAAAATGCGAATAATATACAAATAGCCAAACAGCCTTTCAGAAGGTTCATTCAGCAGCGGTGTCAGTAACAGCAGCGGGTATAGCCTGAACAAAGTCCAGTGCAGCTTTTGGATCAAAAAAAAGTATGAGGAGGAGAAGTAGCAGGAAAAACTTTAATTCTTGTTGGATACCTCAAAGAGGAAAAGAGTTTTTTATCATATGCTTGTTTCATTATCAGGGCAAATTTTGATCTTTGTTCCATTATCGCTCTTGGATAATCTTCATAAAAGCGGAGCTCAGATTCCATAAATCTAAAAACTCTCTGTTTTCTTGCCTGTCGCATTATTTGATCTTTAATTTTAAAGTGATGAAAGCAAACCAGAACAGATCTTGGTTTACTAGAATCCTTCAATTTCGAGATAAACGCCCTGTGTGCCCTTTCTATAGCAGGCAGCTTTGATGGAATGGTAGGAAATAAAATGTGGAAAAGCTTACCAAAGTAAGCAGTTAAATGTCCATATTCAGCTCCTTCTTGCAGCCCAATAATTCGTATATTCTTTCGTCGAGACCTAGTTTCCAGGTCTATAATCTTATTTTGATATCTTTCCAAACGAGTTGTAGCTTCAGACAACTTTTGCTTAGTTATCTTCAATTCCTCTTCATGTGTAATAACTTGAGTTTCCAGGTCTTTAAGTTTTCCCAGAAATGACTTCATTTCATTACTATTCTTTTCCAGTTGGTCTTTAGTTGATCCATTCTGATCCTTAATTGAATTCAGTGTCTGAAGGATATCTTCAGCCCACGATGGCATTTCATCAGATCTTTCCTTTTGCACCTTTCCTTTCCCATTACCTTTATCACTAAGTTCAGGTAAATTCTTCCCACTTCTCATAGACATAGACATATTGTTCCCCCTCAAGAATCAGCAAGTAAAAATTTTAAATTCAAAGTTTAAACTAGGGGGAGAGAAAGAAAACTAAGAGCAGCACAAAAATACTGCTACTCCATTTGCAGACAAGGGCAGTCCTCATTTAGAGCCTTTCTTAAACAACAGAACAATATTGACTACCCTCCAATCATCTGGTACCTCCTGTGGCTAATGATGATCTAACTATCTCTGCTAGGGCCCCGGCAATTTCTGCAATTGCCTTCCGTGGGGTCTGAGGGAACATGTTGTCAGGTCCTGGGGATTTATCCACCCTGATATTCATGAGGATAGCAAACACTTCTTCCTCTGTATTCTATACAGGGTCCATGAAGTTGATGCAGCTTTGCCTCATTCTATAGACTGTATCCATCTCCTGAGTAAATACAGGTGCAAAGAATTCATTGAAGATATCCCCCATCGGTTTGGCTCCTCACATGGATTACTATTCTGATCTTCCAGGGGACCAATTTTGCCTCTCGCCATCCTTCAGCTCTTACCATATCTGTAGAATCCCTTAGGATTCCCCTTCACCTTGTCTGCTAGAGCAACTTCATGCATTCTTTTAGTTTTAGTGGTTTCTTTCGTAAGTGTTATCTTGCATTTCTTATACTGTACTCCATAAGCACTTCATTTGTTCCTGCTTTCCTATTCTTGCTATGCACCTCCTGTTTACTCTTAACCAGGGTCTCAGTATCTCTTGAAAACCAAGGTTCCCTACAATTGTTATCTTTATCTTTTATTCCAACAGGAACATGCAAGTTTTCTATTCTCAAAATTCACTTTTGAAGGTCTCTCACTTACCAAGTACATATTTGCCAGAAAACTGCCTGTCCCAATACATATTTGCCAAGTTATTTCTGATACCATCAAAATTGGCCTTTCTCCCATTTCGGAACACAGCCTGCGGAACAGACCTATCTTTTTAGATATTTAATTTGAATCTAATGGCATATACCAATCCTCATGACAATATACCAATACTGCTCAAAACTAGATATCAAGAACAGTGGCGGATCACGAATCCCTGCTTCTACCAATTTTCTTACACAGTAGTCCAGATCCTTTCCTATAACTTCTTCATAAATTACCCTTTGCTGCTTCCTTGTGGAATAAAATTCACTGTCAAACTCACAGCAGGCAAAATAGAAATTCTTCCCCTGCTGTTTAATCTGTAAGGTGAGTTTTGCATTAGTTTCCATGAATCTATCAGCTTTGATTATGATGAAGAAATTGTATAATTTATATTCCATTTCCTTCAGCTATTTACCAGCAGAAAAACTTGTAATTCCGATCCATGTCAGGTCCCAGAAGCAAAAATTAGTAGGCATTAATTTATTTTTATTTTTATTTTCTCCTATCTGACATGAAGTGAGTGGGATGTGAGACAAAAGCATGTAGATGATAGAAGGGAACATGTAATGCGGTACAGTTCTACTCAATATCAAGAGTATCTTCAAGATGTTCTCAGGAAGGTGACATGCATTGCTGGCCTCCACCTTTTGGGCACGTACTCTGTTTAATGCTGCCATCAGGCAGGAGGTACTGGAGACTGAAGTCCTACACCTCAAGGCTCAACATAGTTTCTTCCCTCTCATATTTAACATATACAAACATCCTAATTGCACTTGCAGAAATACTGCAGCACATGTAGATCATTGTAACATGTACAACTGCACTCACATCCTGTCAGTAATACTTAGAGAAATGTCATTACATCATCTTCTTCCTTGCTGAACACTGTCAACTACAGTTCTCTGCTCTTCCTCCAACTCTTGAATTACACTTTCCAGTCCACTGAAATGGTCAGCTGAGAGTGTGCTTGTTGTAGGATGCTGTACAGTGTAACTGGTTCTGCAGTCTCCATATCCTGTCACCGGTGCTCTTGGTATTGGTAAAGTATGCTTTTGGAACTGAGAGAATTTCAGCTTAAATTGGGAAATTCCCTTTGATTCAGTAACACAGATCAGATCACACATCTGAGTAAACAGGCTCATTCTTGCATCCCCTGAGAATATTAGAACAACAGCATTTGAAGATGTTTCCCTTTCAAGCATGGGACTCTTTTTTGCAATGTCTTTTCCTTTAAGTCAATTTTTCAGATGAATTTTAATGAATACTGACATTGTTTGTCTAATGTCCAATGCAGATGAACTACTTTGGATATCAAACTGTATGTCAGTACATTGGATACAGCAAAAGCTCTGGTAGTGAAGTCATTTTAGTGTCACCAGAAACATTGTTGTTAAACCTTGTTTTGAATGTTACTGTAAGGATGTGAGCAGACCATGCTGTTCATATTTGTGAGCAGTCTGTATTTTGTGACTGTGTGAACAAGTTCTGTGCAGATCATCCAGCAATCAGCAGTGGGCAGTCTGTAGTGTGTAGCTATGGGAGTGAGAATCCTGCAAGGCATAAACTTGTGAGGTGTTTGCAATGTCAGGGTTAGTACCTAATGTTATATCTACAGTGACCAGTCTACTGTGGCAGGACTAGTGAGCTACCTGTGATAAATGAAATCACATGTAGGGAATATAGGAAACTGAATGCATTCAAAGCCCTTGTTCCGTGGTGATTCACAAGATTATCGAATAATGTCCACTCTCACTCCACCTCATTCCATCCATGATGAAATCTTCAACCAGGTTCTTTACTTTTAAACTTGTTGTTCCAAATTCCTCCCAGCTCGTCTCTCTTGTTCCACCCTCCTCACATTTAATATTGTGCAAAATGCTTCAATTTCCATCCTGATCTGGTTTTACCATTACCCCTCCACTGGGCAGTACTTGGTGCCTCCTGGAAAAGGAATAACATGTTCATAGCATTTTCTTACCTGTATCCAAACCCCTCCATGGCACCCTTTCCCTTCAACTCCTATCTCCTTCTTACCCTATATTTGCTGCCCCAGTCAGATTCCTGGTTGAAAAGAAAAGAAAACAATAAACAACTTACTTACCACAAGTTAGAGAACTCAATGTTCACGCTGTCAGGTTGGAGGCTACACAGGCATAATATGGTGTTGTTCCTCCAACCTGAGGGTGGCCTGATCGTGGCAGTCGAGGAGGCCATGGACTGACATGTCAGAATGAGAATGGCAAGTGGAATTTAAATTGGTGGATACCAGGAAAACCCACTTTTTGAGATGGGCAGTGACGGTGCTCGATAACATTGTCCCCCAGTCTACTTCGGGTTACCGATGTAGAGGAGGCTTGCAAGTGAAGTGTTGCTTCACCTGGAATGACTCTTTGGTAAACTAGTAGTGAGGGATAGATATAGGGGCAGAAGTACCACACATCCTGATACAGGGGTATATGCCCCAGGGAGACAGGTGGGGTGAGATGTGTATACATGTGCCAAGGTCCGGTCCTTGAAATCCGCATTCTGGTTCATGGTCAGGTCCATGTTCCTTATTCCAGGTTTTCTGGTTTTCCCCAGTTTCTGATGAGGCAGCTGATTCTCGTTTGGGCTGGCTTCATAGATACCTTCAGAATTCAGCCTCTGGCTGGTGGGCACAATGCGGTGGTCTGCAGAGGAAAACAAAGATGTGGGAAATGCGCTGGAAAACATGAATATGGGAAATGTGAAGTGGGAGCTAGGCTGAAATGCTGCAATTGTGGCGAAGGAACACAGCGCAGCTTATCAAGGATGCATTTATAGCAAGAAGGCGGCTGAGATACAATATGTAAAAGTAACTCAAGGAATCAGTTATGCAGAGGCAGTGAAAGAATTTGATGAAAAAAAGACTGTCAAGCAAACAAATACAGGGAATAATAAATTGGTGAATTGTGAGAGCTGTAATATGAAAAATAAGGATACACTATTAATGAGTAGAAAGGAGTTCGTGCTTTTTATGGTGGATTCAATTAATTGTTCAGCACAAACAAGCAAAAGAACTGAGAAAATTAAAATTATTGTCAAGTCTGCAGAAAAGTATCTTGGTATTAAAGGAATTAGGTGGGAAGAAGTCAAAGAAACGCTGAATGGAGGATCCAACAGTTCACAGGCAGGGGAGATGGAATCTTAACGGCAGTATATTTATCGCAAATGGTCAAGAATTTAAGAAATGTTTCAGAATTTAAGGAAAATCCTCAGATTTTATGGTTGAAGCCCAGGGTAAATGTGCAGAACTCCAACAATAAATAGAAGCACCCGACAAGAACAACGGTGAATTGGAAAGGAGATTGGAAAGTGGAGGAAATTATTACAAGGATACAAAAAGAAAAGGAATTTGTTGCAAAATGAATTATCTACATTCAGATTATAAAATGAAAACACGGAAGCAAATGAAGAAGAACTCCGAGGTCTCAGCAAAAAAACTGCAGGCTACTATCCAAGAAAAGGAAAACCTGAAAAAGCAGATAGACTTGGAAAAACAGCAATTTTAAAAGTATAACGTGCGATAATTACTATTCTTTAACAAGACGATTTTAGTCTTACAAGTGATGTAGATGAAATCAATGTAATTGAGGTAATGCAACTACGCAAAAACATGTGACATAATTAGGGAAGAATAGCAGTTTGCGGCATAATCTAATGAGCGCGTTAAGCATTCACGAGGAATTGTAACTACAGAGTGAAGCTAATAGAGAACTGCAGGCTGAACTAGATTGTCTAAAGTAGAGAACTCTGGGACATACTTGGTTGGAACACCACAGGTCTAGCAGGTGGCGGTAATGCACTGAAAACTGGTTGCCAACCGCCATAAAACTAAGAAGAAGAAGAAGAAGAAGCCTCTGGCTGGGGGGCAGGAACTGCTGGTGGTGGTTGGCCAGACTGCTGGGGTGTTGTGGGGGACATTCTGTGGGAATATTGACTGATTGCCTGTATAGGTCTGCAATGATATTTGTACATGGTCCTTTGCAAACTCTGATAGGATGGCAGGGAGGGACACTGATGGTGACGGCAACAGCATGGAGTTTGAGTGGGAAGAGGTGGGGAGAGGGACTAAGAACAGGAAGGTGATGGGTTGGAAGAGAAAGAAAGGAGGTGGGTCTAGTGTTGGTGGATTGGAAAGTGAGGGAAGAGAAGTTGAGGAGAAGGGCCTGAGGGAAAAATTGCTAAATGTAGTGGTAAGATTTGAGGGGGAAAGGGGAGTAAAGAAAATTGATCTGCTTAAGCTATCAAAAATCATTAGAGGACAAGAAGGGGAAGTGAGCCATGTGAGAATTTTAGGAGATGGAAACCTGCTGATAGGATGTAAAACTGAAGAGCAGATGGAGAAGGCAATGAAGGTGACTAATGTTGGAAAAGTCAAAGTGTCCAGCGTTGTAAGAGTTGGAGCACAAAGGATCAATGGTTGCAAGGGGGTGATCTCCGGGGTTCCCTCAGTGTTAATATGAAGGAGCTAGTGGGGAACCTGAGGGTGAGGAATAGTTCAGTGAAGAGTGTGCAAAGAATGATGAGGGGAGCAGAGAAAAGGGAGACTAAAACCGTTCTGGTAGAATTTGAGGATAAGGTGCCTCCAAAGGAGTTATATTTTGGATTTCTAAGATACAATGTAAGAGAATATATACCAAAACTTGTGAGGTTTCAATTGCCAGGAGTTTGGGCATGTGGCCAAAGTGTGCAAAGGAAAGAGAAGATGTGCAAGGTGTGGTGGGAAACATGAATACGGAAAATGTGGAGAGGGAGTGAGACTAACGTGCTGTAATTGTGGAGGTAAGCATAGTGTAGCGTATTGGGGGTGTGAAGTGTTGAAAAAAGAGATGGAGATGCAGCAGATAAGGGTGAAGGAAAATGTCTCATATGCTGAGGCAGTGAAGTTGGCAGGACAGAAGAAAATGAATGAGGGAAGATGCAGCAAAGAGAAAGCGGCAGCTAAAGAAAGGCAAGATAAGAAGAATGCATGGATAGAGAAGAAGAAATTGGTGACCTTTATAGCAGGAGTGGTAAACACAACTTATGAGATCAAATCTCAAACTGAAAGGATTCAGATTATTGTGAAAGCTGCAGAGCACCATTTGGATATGATAGGATTAAAATGGGAAGAAGTAAACGATGAACTCAGGGTACAGTCAAGTCAAGAGACAGTATGTGTGGGTTGATATTACTAATAATGCTACTTCTTCAATGGAATGCAAGAAGCCTGATTGCCAATGTACAAGATTTCAAGCAGTTTATAGCTAGTAGGAGAGAAAAGCCAGATGTTGTGTGTATCCAGGAGACCTGGTTAAAACCTAATTTAGATTTTGTTTTATATGGTTATGAGGCAGTAAGGTGAGGCAGGCGAGAGGCGGGAGGAGGAGGATGTGCAACTTATGTAAAGCAGGGTATTCCTTATAGAATACTAGGTATAGGAAGTGAACCAGAGTATGTGGTAGTAAAAGTATGGGCTGAAAGGAAAGAGTTGGTGATTGTGAATTATTATAATCCGTGCAAAAGACTAGAGTTAAACAAGCTTGAGGAGATAGAAGGGCAGAATAGTAGTAATGTTGTTTGGTGTGGTGATCTTAATGGACATAATGTATTATGGGGGAGTGACAGAACAGACATCAATGGTCAGGTAATAGAGGAGTTGCTACATGAGAAGTATTTAGTGTGCCTAAATGATGGCAGTAGTACTAGAATTGATGTTAATACAGGTTAAGAATCTGTACTTGATCTTACATTAGTATTAAACTCCATTGCATCAGTGTGTGACTGGTTAGTGTACCAAGAAGGAACTGTAGGGAGTGATCATTACCCAATCTGGTGCAAGATAAATATTTCTGCTTCATTGGTCACAGGGAATACAGGTGGGAAATGGATCTTTGAGAAAGTCAATTGGGAGAAATTTCTGGAAAAAAGAGATAGATATCTAAGTCAGCTCAGTGATGGAATGGACATAGAAACACTTGACAGCATATTAAAACAAGGTATAATATCAGCTGCATTAGAATCCATTCCTGAAAGTAAAGGAAGAATAAAGAAGAGAATAATACCATGGTGGGATGATAATTGTAAGGCAGCTGTGAGAAATAGAAATAAGGCATTTAAACTGGTTAAAAGAACTCATAACTTCCAACATATGATTCAGTACAAACAAGCTCAGGCAGTAGTAAGGAGGACAATAAGACATGCTAAAAGGACGCACTGGAGAAAGTATTGTGATTCAATCGGAAACACAACTCAAATAGGAGAAGTGTGGGGGATGATAAAAAGGATGGGAGGGGATAGGAGAGAGTGGAGGTACCCAGTTCTGGTTGATGGAAATGTGACTCCAGTAACAAATAATGAAAAAGCAGAGTTGTTGGCAAACACTTTTGTTATGGTACATAGTTCCGATAATTTGTCTGAGAAACATAGAAACGTAGAAAACAGCTGCAGGAGTAGGCCATTCGGCCTTTTGAGCCTGCACCACCATTCAGTATGATCATGGCTGATCATCCAATTCAGAACCCTGCACCAGCCTTCCCTCCATACCCCCTGATCCCTTTAGCCACAAGGGCCATACCTAATTCCCTCTTAAATATAGCCAATGAACTGGCCTCAACTGTTTCCTGTGGCAGAGAATTCCACGGATTCACCACTCTCTGTGTGAAGAAGTTTTTCCTAGTCTCGGTCCTAAAAGGCTTCCCTTTTATCCTCAAACTGTGACCTCTCGTTCTGGACTTCCCCAACATCGGGAACAATCTTCCTGCATCTAGCCTGTCCAATCCCTTTAGGATTTTATACGTTTCAATCAGATCCCCCCTCAATCTTCTAAACTCCAATGAGTATAAGCCTAGTTCATCCAGTCTTTCATCATATGAAAGTCCTGCCATCCCAGAAATCAATCTGGTGAACCTTCTTTGTACTCCCTCTATGGCAAGGATGTCTTTCCTCAGATTAGGGGACCAAAACTGCACACAATACTCCAGGTGTGGTCTCACCAAGGCCTTTGTACAACTGCAGTAGTACCTCCCTTCTCCTGTACTCGAATCCTCTTGCTATAAATGCCAGCATACCATTCGCCTTTTTCACCGCCTGCTGTACCTGCAAGCCCACTTTCAATGACTGGTGTATAATGACACCCAGGTCTCGTTGCACCTCCCCTTTTCCTAATCGGCCACCATTCAGATAATAATCTGTTTTCCTGTTTTTGCCACCAAAGTGGATAACTTCACATTTATCCACATTAAATTGCATCTGCCATGAATTTGCCCACTCACCTAACCTATCCAAGTCACCCTGCATCCTCTTAGCATCCTCCGCACAGTTAACACTGCCGCCCAGCTTCGTGTCATCCGTAAACTTGGAGATGCTGCATTTAATTCCCTCATCCAAGTCATTAATATATATTGTAAACAACTGGGGTCCCAGCACAGAGCCTTGCAGTACCCCACTAGTCACTGCCTGCCATTCTGAAAAGGTCCCGTTTATTCCCACTCTTTGCTTCCTGTCTGCTAACCAATTCTCTATCTACATCAATACCTTACCCCCAATACCGTGTGCTTTAAGCTTGCACACTAATCTCCTGTGTGGGACCTTGTCAAAAGCCTTTTGAAAATCCAAATATACCACATCCACTGGTTCTCCCCTATCCACTCTACTAGTTACATCCTCAAAAAATTCTATGAGATTCGTCAGACATGATTTTCCTTTCACAAATTCATGCTGACTTTGTCCGATCATTTCACCGCTTTCTAAATGTGCTGTTATCACATCTTTGATAACTGACTCTAGGAGTTTCCCTACCACCGATGTTAGGCTAACCAGTCTATAATTCCCTGGTTTCTCTCTCCCTCCTTTTTTAAAAAGTGGGGTTACATTAGCCACCCTCCAATCCTCAGGAACTAGTCCAGAATCTAAAGAGTTTTGAAAAATTATCACTAATGCATCCACTATTTCTTGGGCTACTTCCTTAAGCACTCTGGGATACAGACCATCTGGCCCTGGGGATTTATCTGCCTTTAATCCCTTCAATTTACCTAACACCACTTCCCTATTAACATGTATTTCCCTCAGTTCCTCCATCTCACTGGACCCTCTGTCCCCTACTGAGAAGGGAAGAAGAGGTAGAGAGAGAACAAAAGCTGAAAATGTCCCTTTCAGTATAGGAGAATTTAGAAAGGCACTAGATAAAACAGGAAAGACTGCACCAGGTAAAGATGAAATATGTTATAGTAAGATAAAACCCTTGAGTGAAGGAAGTCTGGAGAAACTACTGCTGTATAACAAAGTCTGGGGCGAAGGGAGAATACCAGGGAGCTGGAAAGATGCAATAATTATTCCAATAAGGAAACCTGGGAAAGATGCCAGAATGCCAGAAAACTACAGGCCAATTGCCTTGATGTTACATGTATATAAACTTATGGAACGTATGATAAATGAGAGGTTAGTGTACTTCTTGGAAAGTAGAGGTATGGTGGCTATGTATCAAAGCGGGTTCAGGAAAGGAAGGAATACTATGGATCCAGAGTTGTGTCTAGAGGATGAAATAAGAAAAGCTCAAGTAAATAAAGAGACAGTAGTTGTAGTTTTTTTTTGATGTTGAGAAAGCTTATGATATGTTATGGAAGGAGGGGCTCCTAATCGAGCTACATTTAATGGGAATCGGGGGGGCAATGTTCAATTGGATTAAGGACTTTTTAAACGGGAGAACTATTCAGGTGAAGATAGGATCAGAGCTATCAAGCCAGTATGTTGTAGAAAACGGGATGCCTCAGGGGAGTGTAGTGAGTCCAACTTTATTCTCCATTTTGATAAATGATATATTCACAAATATTTCAATGGAAGTGGGGAGTTCATTGTTTGCAGATGACGGGGCTTTGTGGAGAAGAGGGAGAAATAATGAACATGTAGTTATGAAAACGCAAGATGGAATTGATCAAGTTGAAGAGTGGGGGACAAAGTGGGGTGTTCAATTTTCAGTGGAGAAGACAGAAGCCATGTTCTTTACAAGGAAAAAGTTCAGGGAACCTATATGAAAGTAACCTGGAGAGAGTTGAAAGTTTTCCATTTTTGGGGGTGCACTTTGACTTGAGGTTAACATGGAGAGAACATGTTAGGTATGTAGTTACTAAATGTAAAAATGTGATAAATGTCATGAGGTGTCTTGCTGGATTGGAATGGGGTGCTGATTTTGTATCACTAAAGTATATTTATGTGGCATTAATAAGATCAAGATTAGACCATGGAAGTATAGTATATGGGTCAGCAGCAAAATCTGTGCTAGCAGAACTGGATATCGTGCAAGCTCGGGCTCTAAGGGTGTGCTTGGGAGCGGTTAGAACTTCCCCAGTGTGTGCACTCCAAGTTGAAGCAAATGTAATACCATTGGGGCTGTGGTGTCAACAGCAGGAGGCCAATTACTGGATTAACTTAAGGGGGCATGGTGATAGCTATCCTACAAAAAGGGTGTTGCAGACATGCTGGGAGAAGGAGAGGACACAAAAAAAAAAGTTTTGGCTGAACAGGAGAGCAAACAGCAAAAAATATGGGTGTATACGATAAAAGTTATTCCCAAGTGTGGTGTGGCCTGTCAGAACTTTCTGGGTATTAGAAAATCCCTCTGTAGATTTGGAATTGCTTAAGATTAAACACAGTAATAAGACAGCTGATATACTCAGTGAATATCTTAGTTATAGGGAATGTAAATATAAAGGCATACAGATTTTTACGGATGGATCAAAGGATCCAGAAACAGGTGCAACAGGGTCTGCAATTGTGCCAAGTTACCAAGTGGAAATTAGCAAGAGAACACCTGATTGCTTGAGTGTATATGCAGTTGAAATGTTTGCCATATTGTTAGCACTAGAATGGAGTGAGCAGGTTGATTGTAGTAATATTGTGATATGTAGCAATTCTGTATCGACCCTTGCAAGCATTAGGGCAGGTACAGCTAGAGGTCACCAGGATCTGCTTTATGAGATCCTGTTTGCAAATTCAAGACTGGGTAGACAAGGCAAAAATATTGTATTCATGTGAGTTCCAGCACATTCAGGTTTATGGGAAATGAGACAGCAGATAGGCTGGCAAAAGCAACAGTCAAAAAAAGAATCTGTAGAGGTCAATATTAAACTATCAAAATCAGAGGGGAAGAGCATAGTGTGGAGAAGGATAAATCAACAATGGCAGCAGCATTGGGATAGAGCAATAAAAGGAAGACATTTACATTCAATTCAGAACAGAGTAGATATGGGAAGAAGTAGGGGAGTAAAGCGGAAGGAGCAGGTAATTATAAGTAGACTGAGAATTGGACACAGCAACCTTAATGGCACTCTGGCCATCATAAATAAGCATCCAACAGGTTTTTGCGATCTATGTCAGGAGACTGAAACAGTAGAGCATATCCTTATTTTATGCAGGAAATTTGCACAGGAAAGGCAACAAATGTTACAACAATTACGCAAAATAGGACTGGTAGAGAACAGTGTTAAAGGTTTATTGGAATGTGGAGAGAGTGATCGGGGAGGAAATGGTTGTTTAGTTCTTTAAGGGTGATGGGAATGGAAAGATAGCTTTAAAGTGAATGGACAATGAGGGACACTAAATCCTGAAGCTGGCAGTAATGCAACATTATGGATGCCATCTGCTGTAAAAACTCAAAAGAGAAGAAGAAGAAGAAGAAGAAGCCTCCGGCTGGGCTGGACCGATGAGTAAGGCTGGGTGGGCTGGAGCAGGAGTCGACGGTTGATTGAGTGGGTGGGGACTTTAGCGTGGAGGAGCCTATGTTTGCAAAAGGGAGGGGGGGTGCGGTTGAGATTGAAGGGGGAGGGTGGGAGACTGTGGAATACTCCAGAATTAAGGGTAGCCAAACAAAGGGTGCATCAACTGAAAGACCTGAAGTAATGGGGAACAACAAATTGAGGAAAATGGATGAGTTGGAGGAATTTATAGTTCTGTATAAAATTAAAGGTCAGAAGGAAGGGGAAGGAAGATTTAGAGCCCTTAATCCTTCGAAAGTGGCAGCAGCATTAGAGAACCAAATAGGTAAAGGATTCCAGGCCAAGATTTTGTCTAACGGATTGCTGAAAATTTGTTGGAAAGATATTCACCAATATAACAGTTCTAAAATGGTGGGAAAATTAGTTGTGAAAGTGGAGTGTATTACTCTGAAAGAAAGGAAGGGAGTTAAGGAGGTAGTGTATAGTATTTGTTCTGGCATGACTGAAAAGGAAATTTTGGACAATATTAAAGGTGGTCGAGTGATTGAAGCCAAACAATTAAAATCAAGGGAAGGTGGTAATTGCGATTCTCCTGTTCTCCTGGTTTTTGCAGGTGATGTTCTTCCAACTAGAGTCTATCTTGGGTGCATGTCTTATCAAGTTAGAGAATACATTAGACCTCCCTTACACTGTTATAATTGCCAGAGATTTGGACATGTTGCTGGTTCATGTCGAGGTAAAAGAAGATGTATGAAATGTGGAGCGGATCATGATAATAAAGCATGTAAGGCAGCGGTGCCTAAATGCAGTAACTGTGGAGAGGACCATATAGCAGCGTTCAGAGGATGTGAGTATTTTAGTAAGGCAAAGCAGATTCAGGATGTTAGTATCCAACAAAAATTATCATATGCTGAAGCAATAAAGAAAGTTGAAAGAGAGCAAAGGATAAGTAAAGAAAAGATTGGAATGATGGGGAGTCAGTTCATTCTGAGTTCTCCAACTGTGGTTCCTTCAAGCATGTTGTTGATGACTAAAGAGTCTTTTTTGCCATTTGTTGTTGATGTACTCGTTGGGGCTAAAACTACAGCCAAGAGGTTGGATATGATAAAAGTAGTTGGAGCTGCAGAGAGATTCCTTGATATAAAACGGATTTCGCCGGAAAAATTACGAGTGTATGACAGACAAACAATCAATGAATACTTCCCAGTTGTCAGGATCAGAGAGTAAGGAGGAGCTTTATGTGGATGAAGAGGCCAATAATTAGTATTTCGATGTTTTTAATGTTACAATGGGATGCAAGAAGTTTATCTGCAAATGGTCAAGAATTAAAAAGTTTTGTTGGAACTTTTAAAGACAAGCTTGATTTGATCTATATACAGGAGACATAGTTAAAGCCTCATTTAGATTTTGTGATCCCTGGATAGTGCAACTTTCATAAGAACAGGACTCCAGTTTAGAAGACTTGATTTAAAATCTAACCTATGGAGGTTTGGAGCTCTCGTGGTCAAATAACTTTGGTTAACTTTTATAATCCAGGCAATATGATGTTATCAGATTTGGATGAAATTATGAATAAGGTAAGATCCTCAGTAATCTGGGTTGGAGATTTCAATGCCCATAATCCTATATGGGGTAGTGAAAGTAAAGATAGTAATGGAGCAGTAGCAGAGGAGTTTCTAGATAAGTACAACATGGTACTGCTAAATGACGGAAAGCCTACAAGATTTAATATTGTAAAGAATACTTGTAGTCACTTATACTTATCTATCACTTCCTCAGACTTAGCTAGGGTTGGGGAATGGGATGTTATGGACAGATACACACTAGAAAGTGATGACTATCTTATATTAGGTAGATTTGGTAGAAATTTGATAGTAGGAGTTGAGGAGAGTTCTGCTAGGTATAACTTTTCTTTAGCCCTTTGGGATGAGTACCAGGAGAAAGCTGTGGATATAATAGAAGAGATTAATTGTGAGGGCTCCATAGATGATTGGAATGAATCCTTCTGTTCTATAATTCATAAAGTTTCTCAGTTGACTATTCTGCTATGGAATGTTCCTAAGGCTCGAGCACTAGTTCTGTGGTGGAATCAAAATTGTGATATAGCAGTAAGCAACAGAAATAGAGCTTACAGGAAACTAAGAAAGTACCCAGTGTTAGAAAATGTTATGCAGTGTAAAAAGGAAAGAGCAGTAGCAAGGAGAGTAATTAAAAATGCAAAGAGGGATAGTTGGAGAAGATCTTGTGGAACCCTGAGCCCTGAGACACCTATAAAGCAGCTATGGACAATCATTCACAGAATGTCAGGGATATATAAGAAACCATCTATCCCAGCTTTGTTGGAAGGAGATATTGAAGCTATAACCAATAAGGAAAAGGCTGATATGTTTGTAGAGGTGTTCCAAGCATTACACAGTTCTGGAGAGTTAGGTGATTTGAGAAAGGAAATTATGTTAAAGGAAAGTTGGTAATTGGACAGGAGTTTGGATGATAATAGCTCCATAAATTTGTTTTTCTCTCTTCAGGAATTGCAGGAAGCTGTCCAATCAGATTCAAACACTTCTTCTGGTAGGAATGGACTGTGTTATGAATTGCTTAAGCATTTAGATGACTTTGTATTAATAGAAATTCTAGCATTGTTTAATTCAGTGTGGAAAGAAGGAAAATTAGCAGTAGAATGGAAGCATTTGGTGGTAGTTCCAATTTTAAAGCCAGGTAAGGATGCGTCTAGTCCTAGTTCATATTGGCCTATAGCTTTAACGTCAGTGCTTTGTAAAACTATGGAACGAATGGTCACCAACAGACTTGTTTATTTTTTGGAAAATAAGGGATATTTTGCTGCCTATCAAAATGGTTTTAGAACTGGAAGATCAACAATGGAATCTGTTGCCCGTTTAGATCATGATATTATTAGAGCTTTTCAAAATAGAGAGGTAATGGTAAGTGTGTTTCTAGATATTGAAAAAGCCTATGACTCACTATGGAAGGATGGCTTATTAATTAAATGCTATGATGTGGGAATTAGAAGTAGAATGCTTAATTGGATCAAAGATTTCCTGAAGGAAAGGACAATTAAACTAAGAAAAGACGGAACAAGCCGCAAGTCAGTTAAAATAGGTAATGGTACCCCTCAAGGAAATGTCATTAGTCCAGTTCTTTTTAATGTCATGATAAATGATATCTTTGATCAAGTAGGGACAGGATTTGGCAAATTATTGCTTGCAGACGATGGTGCAATCTGGAAAAGAGGAAGAAACATCAAGTATATATTAAGTCAGGTACAGAAGCCTTTAAGATCAGTTGAAAACTGGGCTAATAAATGGGGTTTCAGAATTTCTGCTTCTAAGTCTAAATATATGATTTTTGGCTTTAGAAGAAAGATCCCTGATTGTGAATTGTATCTCTGTGATTCTCCACTAGAAAAAGTCAAGGTATTCAAGTTTTTAGGTGTCTGGTTTGATGAAAGACTTACTTGGAGGGTTCATATTGGAAACAATTGGAAAGTGTGAGAAAGTTTTAAATATTATGAGAAGTGTTGCTGGATGCAACTGGGGAGCAGGGCGGGAAACTATGTACTTGATATATCTAGCTATGATTAAATCAGTTATAGATTATGGTTGTATTGCTTATGTTTCCACTGCTACGGCAGTGCTTGGAAAACTAGACACTGTGCAGTCCAAAGCACTTAGACTCTGTTGTAGAGCTTTTAGAACAACATGAGTCCCGGCATTATGTGTGGAGATGGGAGAAGTGCCTCTGTATTTAAGATGAATTCAGTTGGGCCTGCAGTATTGGGCAAAACTAAATGGATTCACTCACAGCTGTCCACCAAAGTGTCTTTTGCAGGGGAAATCAGAGCGCCAAAGTAAAATTAAAAGATACCCATTTTTTAGATTTGGTTAATAACTGGGCTCTGAAATTGAAACTGACTGAGGAAGACATAATTGACCAAATTTGCCTGCCACCCGTCCCTTTTTGGCTCTTTGTAGAACCAGAAGTAGACCTATTCCTCCTTTTTCAGCTTCAAGGAAGCAGTGCAATTTCATCAGCATTGATCACAAATGAATATTTAAATAATAAATGGGGATCTTATCTGAAGATTTTTACTGATGGCTCAGTGGACACAGAGAGCAGTAAGGCAGGATTTGGGATGTATGTGTCTCAACCTGGAGTTAAGATTGGTCAACCAACATACATCAAAGTTGCTGGTGAACGCAGCAGGCCAGGCAGCATCTATAGGAAGAGGCGCAGTCGACGTTTCAGGCCGAGACCCTTCGTCAGGACTAAATGAAGGAAGAGTGAGTAAGGGATTTGAAAGTTGGAGGGGGAGCGGGAGATCCAAAATGATAGGAGAAGACAGGAGGGGGAGGGATAGAGCCGAGATAGAGAGAGATAAGATTGGTCACAGGGTTTCAGATGGTGTTTCTGTCTTTGCGACAGAATTATTAGCAATCCTCTGGGCCTTATGGTGGACTCTCGACCACATAGGGTTATCATCTGTTCGGATTCTGCTGCTGCCTTAGAGGCTATAAAAGGGAGTAAATCAAAAGCTCGTCCTGACATAGTTATTGAGATTCTCTTAGTGTTCTTTAGAGTAGGGAAGATGGGTTGTGCAGTTAGATTTTCATGGATACCTGGGCATGCTGGGGTGGAGGGAAATGAAATTGTGGATGGCATTGCGAAGTCTTCCTGGCAGAGCAGGCAAGTAGAAATTAAATTTCCCCTAGGCAGAGCAGAATTTAAAAATAGGATTGGAAAAGGTATAGAGAAGAAGTGGCAGGAGGATTGGAAAAATGAATTAAGGGGCAGGCATTATTTTTAGTCACCCACTAGTTAAAAAGGTCTCAGACTGTTACCTTTTAAGTTGTAGAGATATGGTGAAATTTACAAGACTTAGGTTGGGGCATTGTGGCTTCAACTATTACTTAAAGAGAGGAGGAGGAGGAGGAGGATGAGGAGGATGAGGAGTAGTAGTAGTAGTAGCAGTCCCCCACCCAGCGCCCCCATTATGACAACAAGGGAATTGCATGGAGATTGATCCCTTCTGGAAGCAGAGAGTTGAGGGAATTGAAAGATGTGTTCGTGGCAGGATCCCATTGAAGACATAACAGAGAATGATGTACTGGATACAGTGGTTAGTGAAGTCGTAAGTAAGGGCTAGAGGAACTCTATCTCTGTTATGGCGTCAGGGAGATGGGGTAAGAGTGAATGTCTGGGAAATGGAGGAGATGTGGATGAGGGCAGTATTGATGGTAGTGGAATGGAAACCTCATTCCTTGAAGGAGGAGGGCCTCTCAAATGTTCTGAAATGGAAACTCTCATCCAGAGAACAAATGTAGCAGAGACAGAGGAACTGAGAAAAGGGAACTGTATTTTTATGTGTGACAGGATGGGAAGAGTCAGTAGGTTTCCCAGTTGCCCGCATTGACCCCTTTTCCTCTGAAGCAATCCTATTCATGTGCCTGTTTAAAATGTTGCAATTTTAATGACCTCTACACTGCCTCTGGCAGCTCATTCCATATGTACACCACCTTCTCTGTGGGAAGCTTTCCCAACAGATCTCCTTTAAATGTTTCCCCTCTCACCTGTGAGATACCCCTTACCTGGCTAAAAGACTGTGATCGTTCTGATGTGTCCTGATACAGTTCCCTGCTGACAGCTTTGTCAGTGAAATGAAATTTCTATGTTCAGAAACTCCAGAATAACTTAACAGGGTCTGTGAACCCAGGCTAATTGTTACATTAAATAAACTGTCCTTTCTGATCTTTAATAACCTCAGCGTCCATGTTTCAACGAACTGCACGTTGTTAAGCACTACACTTTGTTTAGAGTGACACCACTGGGCACGTGGCCAAGTGGTTAAGGCATTGGACTAGCAACCTGAAGGTCGTTGCTTTGAGGCAAGGCAAGGCAACTGATGTGTCCTTGAGCAAGGCTCTGCGACGACACTGGTGCCAAGCTGTATGGGTCCTAATGCCCTTCCCTTGGACAACATTGGTGTCGTGGAGAGGGGAGACTTGCAGCATGGGCAACTGCTGGTCTTCCATACAACCTTGCCCAGGCCTGCGCCCTGAAGATTTTCCAGGCATAGATCCATGGTCTCGCAAGACTAACGGATCCCTTATTATCTGTTTAGAGTGAAAAGTTTTTAATTAATGTCACTGATAGCGAAAAATAAGCAGTAAGACAAGAGAAGATTCACAAGGATGATTCCAGGAATAAAAGATTTACTGTATGAGGAACGTCTCGAGTTCTTGGGCTGTATTCCCTGGAGTTCAGGAGAATCGGGGGGATCTCATAGAAACATTCCGAATGTTAAAAGGCTTGATTAGATATGGCAAAGTTATTTTCAGTGGTAGGGGAGTCTCAGACAAGAGGTCATGACTTCAGGATTGAAGGACGTCCATTTAGAACAGATGTGGAGAAATTACTTTAGTCAGGGGGTGATTAATCTGCGGAATTTTTTGCCACGAGCAGCTGTGGAGGCCAAGTCATTGGGTGTATTTAAGGCAGAGATAGATAGGTTCTTGATTAGCCAGGGCATCAAAGGGTATGGGGAGAAGGCAGGGGAGTGGGGATGACTGGAAGAATTTCAATCAGCCCATGATTGAATGGCAGAGCAGACTCAATGAGCCGAATGGCTCACTTCTGCTCCTAGATCTTATGGTCTTATAATTCAGAACTGTTTTGCTCATTGTGGTTTCAAATATTCAGGGTTGGAGATGCCAGAAACAGCCTGGAGTGAAAATGAAATGATTTCACTACTTCAGCAAGTTAGAAAGTGCAAATTCCAGTTGCTGCCTAGAAGGAGTTTGTACGTTCCCACCCCACCCCCCGCCCCGTAGCCGCATGGGTTTCCTCTGGGTCCTCCAGTTTCCTCGCATAGTCCAAAGACGAAGCATTTGGTAGGTGAATTGGTCATTGTAAATTGTCCCGTGATTAGACTGGGATTAAATCAGAGGATTATTGGGTTTTGTGGTTTGAAAAGCTGGAAAGGCCTATTCCGCGCTGCATTTCAATAATAAATAAATAAATATCATCCCGAATGTTACAATGAAAATGAAGGTTTGGTGGATGAAAGCATTGTATGAAGGCAGTCCATTATCTGCACTAGGTGTCTGGGCTGATTTTGTTCATTTATGGTCAATCAAAAGAGCAGGGCAGAGTACACTGGATGAATTTTTCCATCAAAAACTATTAGGATCGACAGATCTATAGTACTGTAGTCATATTGTTAGTATCCCCACTGACTGATTAGACCTGTGCTTATCATACCACCTGCACCAACACTCCTTCCCCTTCCTTGTTGTATACAGATTGCACTCAGAATCAGGACCTTGGGATTAGACAGATCGCAAACAGGAATGTATCAGCCCATTCACTTCTCAGTCCTGTCAAAGCCAACGATGTCAGTCTCAGAGACAAGGCTTCCTACCTCTCTCACTGGAGGCTTTGTAAAAGGCGCTGGTGGATTTTCAGCAACAGCAGGGGTTGGGCAATGGGTAGCGCCTTCTGACCTTACTCACCAAGGGTTGTGGTCAGGGCTACTGACAGATATGCTCGTCAGTACTTTCCCAGCCAGGAGACCCGAGACCTTATGTATCCATTGCACTACATTGAGGGAAAGGGAATGTGTAGTGAAGGATGTCATGGGTGGACACTGGTGCCAAGCACATCAACAGTTTGGGGGGGAGGAGGGTCCAAGGCTACCATAGGGGAGGGGGTTAGGTGTCTCACTTGTCCCTGTTCAGGAGGTTACTTTGTAGGTAGTGATCAGATCAGGACAGACTGGATCCATGACTGTCTTGGTGGTGACCTACCTTGAGGGCATTCTGGTCATGAAATATACTGAGGAGGTTAAACTGGCTTCTGCCATTACCTGTCTCCCAACTCCACCGGTTACTGAGTGAAGAACTCTCTAATGGTAATCATCTAGGTGAGACACACTTTGTTATCCTCCACAGGTCACCCAGCCTGTTGCTCTTCCCCTGCCTGTACTATAGAGGCTGGAGTGTCTAGGAGCCAGAAGCACCTTGGCCGGGTCTAATACTGCGTGTCCACCAGTCTGGCCTATACTGACATGGCTGCATAGGGGGAAGGGTTCTCAGTTAAAGGGGGAACCTCATTGCTAACCTCTCTTCCTCATCCTCACTATCTAACCAAAAGACCCTATAACCCATCCATGCACCGCAGTCTCCATCCCGCAACATCAGGGCTTGGATCTTAATGAGATATGGTTGCTAACTAGTGTTGCAGACAGTCCCTAACTGCTACACTACCTCTTTAGCCCAGTCTATGCAGGTTGGGCAACCACCTCCATGGTAAAACATCGCTGGTTTAGTAATTCCACCTCTTTTCGTCAGAAT